>NC_081408.1:437443027-437749277 GCF_030272615.1 Cryptomeria japonica
GAATTTATAGAAAATTCAGAAAGAAACCAACGGTTGAGATCAAATGATGATGAGCGGACAAGATTTTCCAAGAGGAAGCACAATTCAGGTGAATTGATGTGATTGGATGCTTTTCTCAGTTTTAAAGGAAATTGAACTAAAATTAAGATTAAATCAAGAAAAAACTGATTTAAAGGAAACTGAACTAAAATTAAGATAAAATCAAGAAAAAACTGATTTATTATCTATTTCATTCAATTTTAATATTTAATATTTTAATTGCTTTCTTTGAGATTATCCTTCAATTTTAAATTTGTTTTTTTCAAGATTGTTTCCAATTGATTTCTTTTCTCAATTAATTCCTTTCTTGGTCAATTAATTCCTTTTTTGATTTATTTCCATTTTTGGAGATTTGTGCTCAATTGATTTATTTAATTGAATTAATTCCTCTTTCTTGATTTGTTTCATTTTTTGAAGATTTATGGCAATTTGATTTATTTAATTAAATATGCTAGGATATTTAATTAAAATAAATAAGATAATTGTTTAAAATGATTTACTTGGAATGATTAATTAATTAAATAAATATTTAATTAATATTGAGTGATTGATTTTGCCATGTGACATTTGATGATTTTAGGAATTAATTGTGTGCTCAAGATTTATTTAATTACCTTTGGTTAGGACCTTGGTGACATTGTCAAGATTAGGGGCCCATGGATTAGATGACCATTTTTAGGGTATTATAGATGGTCACCCTATTCTTCGAGAGTATGTAGATGTGTTTCCTTTGGATATTCCTGGTATGCCTCCAAAACGAGACATAGATTTTTGCATTGACTTGGTTCCTGGTGCGGAACCTATTTTGAGAGCAGCATATCGGATGACTACTCAGGAGTTGAGTGAGTTGAAGTTGCAAGTTGAGGAGTTGTTGGCCAAGGGATTCATTTGTCCTAGTGTTTCCCCGTGGGATGCGCCGGTTGTCTTCGTCAAGAAGAAGGATGGTTCTCTTCGATTATGCATTTATTATTGACAGTTGAATAAGGTAACCATCCGGAACCAATATCTATTGCCTTGGATTGATGATCTCTTTGATCAGGTAAAGGGAGCCAAGGTGTTCTCCAAAATAGACTTGAAGTCTGGGTATCATCAGTTTTGCATTCAAGATGCAGACATTCATAAGACGATGTTTCATACTCGTTATGGTCACTATGAGTTCACAGTGGTGCCATTTGGATTGACGAATGCGTCTTCAGTCTTCATGAGTCTTATGAATGGGGCGTTTTGCACCTAACTTGACTACTTTGTTCTTGTGTTCTTGGATGACATATTGATTTATCCTAGATCCATGGAAGAGCATGAGGCTCACTTGCGTCAAGTATTGCAGTGCTTGAGGGAGAATCAGTTTTTTGTGAATTTGGCAAAGTGTGATTTCTTCCAATCAAAGGTGAGCTATCTAGGTCATATAGTTTCGGGAGAAGGTGTATCCGTGGATCCTTCTAAGATCCAAGCCATTGTTGATTGGCCAGTGCTAACCAATATTTCTGAAGTTCAAAGTTTCATGGGTTTGGCCAGATATTACCATCACTTTGTTCAAAGCTTTTATCAGATAGGCCATCCAATTACTTCTCTTCAGAGGAAAGGGAAGAAGTTTGTTTGGTCTGAGCAATGCAAGTTGGCTTTTCATACCTTGAAGGAACTCCTTGTTAGTGCTCCGATTTTGGTAGTTCCTGACCCATCCAGAAATTTCATGGTATGCACAGATGCCTCTTTGGAAGGTATAGGTGCGGTGCTTATGTAGGATGGATGTGTGGTTGCCTATGAGTCTCGCAAACTCAAGGATCATGAGTTGAACTATCCAGTTCATGACTTGGAGTTGGTAGTTGTAGTTGTTGCATTGGTTCATTGGAGACATTTCCTGTTGGGGCATCAGTTTGAGCTGCATAGTAATCACCGCAGTTTGCAGTATATTTTCATGCGGCCGAACTTGAATGCTCGACAGTGAAGATGGATGAAATTCCTTAGTGAGTATGATTTTGAGGTTTTTTATATTAAGGGGAAAGAGAATGTAATGGCAGATGCTTTGAGCCATAGGTGACAACATTGTCCCTTGGTGTGGACTTGAGTGAGAGAATTCTTCGAGTTCTTCCTCAGGACACCTGGTATTAGGATGTTAGAGCTGTGGTAGAGTCTAGAAGACCATTGGAGGGTAGATATTTTGGATATACTCTTGAGTCAGATGGTCTTCTTCGACATCTTGGACGGATCTATGTACCTCCTTTGGAGGGTCTTCGCATTTTGATTATGACTGAGGCCCATCGTGCACCTTATTCGGCACACCCTGGTGTCAAGAAGATGCACGCAGATCTTAGATAGATATATCATTGGGCTGGTATGAAACATGAGATTGCTTATTTTGTGTCCAAGTGCTTGGAATGTCAGTAGGTGAAGGCAGAGCATCAACACCCTGTAGGGCTTTTACATCCAAATTTGATACTGGATTGGAAATGGGATATCATTTCCATGGATTTCATAGTAGGGTTGCCAGTTTCTTCGCGGTGTCATGATGCCATCATGGTCATTGTTTATAGATTGACCAAAGCTGCTCATTTTGTTCCTATTCGATCTTCTTATACTGTAGGAGTGGTCACACGAGTCTTCTTGCAAGATGTGGTGAGGTTGCATGGGATCCCAAGGCAGATCATTTCTGATAGAGACCTAGTCTTTACATTGGCCTTGTGGACCTCACTTCAGCATACTTTGGGGACCCAGTTGATTTTCAGTTCAGCTTATCACCTAGAGACCAATGGTCACATTGAGCGTGGAATCGGGTCCTAGAGGAGATGCTTCACATGTATGTTATGGATCAGCAGTCACATTGGGAGGAATATCTTTGCCTTATGGAGTATGCTTATAATAACATATATCATAGCTCTATAGGCATGTCGCCCTTCTAGGCATTGTATGGTCATCCTTTTCGTACTCCTTTGAGTTGGGATCAGTTAGAGGATAGTGATGGGAATGGGTATGGGATACACTAGCCTAGTCCATGCTCTTAGATCCTTTCCTTGGATCACCAGGTGCTCTAACCACACCCTAGGGTCTCTAAGACTTCCCCTACTTGTGGAATCCCCTAACCTTTCCCAATCCACCCACCAACAACTTGAATTACTTCTCCTAAGGTCTCACCTACTCATGAGGTTCAAAGAACCCTTACTTAGGCTAATAAGGGTTTGGCTTGTCCCACATATTCTTAGGTCCTAGCAAGGATAGGATAGGTCTTAGACATGGCTTTCCATCCATTCATGTGCCCCCAAGAGTTTTTAACCTTCCAACCCCTTACCGATTTCACTATTTTGCCTTTTTCCTACAAAATAGGGCTACAAGGAATGTGCCCAATTAGGCCTCCTATCCGGACCTTTAGGGCTCCCTCTTGCAGATGATGAATATTCTTGTGAAACTTCCCAAAAGAGCTGCTATTAATTTGGCAAGGGCTCAAGGATTTTTCTAGTTTTGGGCCTCCAAGTGTCCATACACTGCCCTAGGTGAATTTTGAGGGTTTTAAGGGTTTTAAAGAGGGTTTTTAGGCCTGCCAGGGTCACAGTGTTGATTTGATGTTTTTACCACCTTGTTTGGATTGGTGGAAGCTCCTCCTTCTCACCAATGGTTCTCCACACACCCCTCTACAACTCCTCCAAAGGGTGCATCCTCCTCTATCCTTCCTTGCTCTCACGGACCTCTGCAACTTCAACCCTTCCTAGCCGGGCACTGTCTAGTCTCGCCTAGGAGTGGGTCTTTGGATGGCTTCCCTAAATCTTCAAGGGCCCTACTTTCTTTGAAGTAATGTATAGGGTCTTTAATCCTATTCCCCATGGTTTCATGATGATTACACAATGGGGAAAGGAGTTGTCAACCCATTGACACAAACCAGTCCAAAACTGGACAGTAAGGAGAAAGTTTACAAAATATTTACAAACACACAACACCTGAAAAAAAAACCTAATCTAAATGCTCAAAATGAAGGTATATACACCATATAATATTCTCAACATAGTTTTGTTTGAAGATCAATCCATTTTTAATCCTTCATTGCTCCATTAGTGCCAACTGGCAACAAAATTATAGTCACAATCAAGTCACTTTCCTTGGGCTGAACAAAAACTAACATCCCCCTCATCATTTTAGGCTTTGCAACTACATATAGTACCCTTTCCTTAGTTTGTGTTCCCACATTAGGGTTTTCCATGCTAAGCTAAGGGTTTTTACCCACTAGGTGGAAAAGTTGCTTGACAACTTTGAAAAGTTGTCATGCAACTTTTGCAACTTTTGAGCAACTTTCTCAATGTTGCTTTTCTTGACTCCTAGGCCCACATTGGGCTGTCCTATCGACACCACCATGATAAGAAGGACCCTAAACACATAAAAGGCACACATACCCTCTAATCACAAGAAAACTCAACCTAGACTTATGAACCTAGGACCTAAACTAGGACCTAAACAAGGCCAATGAGCTCATGGCTCTTATTATATTTACAATGGCTTCTGAAGGAAGCAAGAACACAACAAGATCAAATGGTGGGATCCCTTTGAAAGGTACTCTTGCACCATACCCCCCCTCTACAACAAACTAAGGAACTGGGGGAGTGAGAAGAGCCGGATCAATGCGAAGCTTCTTGAACCTGCTCTCTTCAACCCAAGTAGCTTCAGACACAGTTTGACCTGCCCACTTCACCAAGTGCTCCATGTAGACCTGGTGTCTAGTAGACTTCTTCACCCTTGACTCCAAGATCCCCTCTGCTATGGGCTGCTTCACTTGAGGTAAGGCATTCACATCCAAGTCTTGCAGTACCTTGGCTTGATTCTCAATCTGCCCTGCTATTTCACCCTTGTACATTATCAGATCAACAACATTGAAGACTGGTGAAATGGCTAAATCTGAAGGAAGATCAACCTTGTAGGCATTCTCACCATATTTTGATAGAATTCTACAAGGTCCTACCCTCTTCATTTGCAGTTTAGTAGGCTTGCCACTTTTTATTCTAGCTTTGCTCAGATGGACCATCACATAGTCACCCACTTTGAACTGAACCTCTCTCCTTCTTTCATCCACTTTGGCCTTCAGTTTTTGAGTAGATTCTACGATGGCTTTCTTGACCTACTCTTGGATCTCCTTGATGGTTTGAGTGAAATCCTCTGCTTGACCACTCTTCATCTCCATGGAACCAAGTTCCCTGAGTTCACACACTCCCCTTGGGTGTCTACCATAGACAACCTCAAAAGGACTCCTTCCAGTGGTCCTATTTACACTGTCATTATAGGCATACTCTTCTTGTGGAATGACTAGATCCCATGTCTACCCATACTCCTTGGTTAGACACCTCAAAAAGTTGCCTAACACCCTATTAATGACTTCAGTTTGACCATCAGTTTGTGGATGGTAAGCTGAGCTAAATGATAGATTAGTTCCTAGTCTCCTCCACAAGGTTTGCCAAAAATGGCCCATGAACTTGCTATCCCTATCTGAAACAATTCTTAATGGGAGTCCATGAATCCTTACAATCTCCTTAAAGAAGAGATGTACAATATAGCTAGCATCATGTGTAGTCCTACATGGAATAAAATGGCTCATCTTGGAAAATCTATCTACTACCACATAGATGCTATCCACACCTATCTTTGTCTTAGGGAGCCCTACTACAAAGTCAATGTTTACACATTCCCAAGGCCTATTTGGGACCAGTAGTGGTTGATAGAGGCTTGCATTACTTGATCCTCCTTTTGCCCTTTGACACACACCACATTGCTCCACATACCTTTTCGCATCTCTTGGCAACTTGGGCCAATAGTAGTACCTCTGTACTAGATCCAAAGTTTTGTTGACTCCAAAGTGTCCACTTAGACTACCCTTGTGTTTTTCTTGGATGAGGTTTTCCCTCATGGTTCCTCTAGGCACACATAACTGATTACCTTTGAACAAGAGACCATTTTGGAGAGTGTAATCTACATACTAACCATGAAAATGATTCTCAAACTCCTTGCAAACCTTGTAGGCTGATGAGAAGTCTTCATCTCCTTCATAGAGGTCCTTGAAACCTTCTATTCCTATGGTCTGCAATTGTAACTCTTGAACTGTCAACAACTTCCTACTTAAAGCATCTGCCACCTTGTTGAGTTGCCCCTTTTTATGCTTAATGGTGAAGGTGAAGGATTGGAGGTATTCCATCCATTTCAAATGTCTATTACTATGCTTCTCTTGAGTGTTAATGTAACTCAAAGCCTGGTTATCTGTGAACACCACAAATTCCTTTGGGAGTAGGTAATGCCTCCAATTTTTTAGAGGCTGAACTAGTGCATAAAACTCTAGGTCATAGGTTGAGTACTTCTTCTTGGCCTCATTAAGCATCTCACTGAATAATGCCATAGGCCTTCCCTCTTGACTCAATACACCCCCTACTACAATTCCACTTGCATCACACTCCAATGTGAATAGCTTGTCAAAAGTAGGTAAGAGTAGGATGGGTTTTGTGGCTACTTCTTGGTTCAATAATTGGAATGCTTTATTAGCCTATTCAGTCCATTTGAACTTAGTTTTAAGGCCTCCTTTTATGGTCTCAAGGACTGGTGCACATATGCCACTAAAGTTCCTCACAAACTTCCTATAGAATTGAGCTAAACCATGGAAACTCCTAACTTCAGTCCCTGTTCTAGGGGCAGGCCAATTCAAGATTGCCTCCACTTTGCTTGGATCCATCTTCAAGGTTCCCTTAGACACCACAAATCCCAAGTAGACCAACTCTTTCTTCAAAAATTCACACTTCTCTAAGTTGATTGCCAACTTCTCTTCATGCAACCTCTCTAGGACTAACCTTAAGTGTTCAAGGTGCTCCTCTTTGGTTCTGCTATAGATGAGTATGTCATCTAAGTACACCACCACAAACCTGCCTGTGAAGCCCTTTAACACCTCATTCATCAACCTCATGAAGGTGCTTGGGGCATTGGTGAGTCCAAATGGCATCACAAGCCACTCATACAATCCTTCTGTGGTCTTAAAAGCGGTCTTCCACTCATCACCCTCCTTAATTCTAATATGGTGATAACCACTTTTAAGGTCCAACTTGGTAAAATACATAGCACCTCCTAAACAGTCCATCAGATCCTCTATTCTAGGAATGGGAAATCTGTACCTTATGGTGATCCTATTGATTGCCCTTGAATCAGTGCAAAGTCTCCACTTGCCTCCCTTCTTTGATGCTAGCACTACCGGGACTGCACATGGGTTGATGCTCTTCTTGATCAGTCCTTGTTCCAATAACTCCTACACTTGCCTTGCCACCTCCTTGTTTTGGTTAGGTGTGAGCTTATATGTAGCTTTATTTGGTAGGGATGCACCAGGAACAAAGTCTATTTGATGGCTTATAGACCTTCTTGGTGGGAGTGTTGCAGGTGCTCCATCACTCACTATGTCCTTATGCTCTTGCAACATTTGCTTCACCTCCTTGGGTACCTCTGCCTGCAACTTGTCTTCCTCCTCCTTTGGCTTCACAAAGATGGCACACCTCACCATCTCCTCCTCATGTAGCAAGTGTAAGAACTCTTTACCAGTAGCCAATAAGACACTGGGTGTTCTTGAGGTTCCCTCATCATTCTCTGTCAAAGACTGAATCTTAAAGGTTTTTCTATCCTTCTTGAAGGAAATGGAGTTCTCCTCTCCATCATAGATCACCTTCCTATCAAATTGCTAGGGTCTACCTAGCAATAGGTGGCAGGCATCCATGGGTAACACATCACAAAGGATCTTATCCTTGTATCCTCCAATAAATAACTCTACCCAAGTCTATTCATTGACAAGTACACTCTACTCTTGATTCAACCATGTCACCTTGTAAGGGTTAGTGTGGGGTATCCTTGTGAGTTTCAACTTCTTGGCTACCTCATCTGATATTATGTTATCAGTTGACCCTAAATCAACTATCAACTTGCAAACCTTTCCAAGGATCTTGCATCTCACCCTAAACAATACTCTCCTATGCTTAGGTTCATTCTTAACCGGCTATCTTATCAAGACCCTATTGAACATTAGATTTTCTCCAATCTTTGAATCAATATGGTCCACCTCAGGTGTCTTGCTACTTGATGTGTCTTCATGAGAATAAGCAATCCTCTTTCCACTGTTTGATGAGGTAGGCTTGTCAGGGCATCTATAGGCCGGGTGTCCCAATTGACCACAGTTGTAACATTTCATGGTTCCAAAGTAGGAGTTACCCCTGCCAGTACCTCTACCCCTACTTGGACCCCCTTGTGCACCTCTTCCTCTAGAATGGCCTCCTCTGAGATTGGCTTCATTGCTATGTCTAGTCAACTTGGATTCTCCTTGGTTCCTTTGCTCATTTGCCTTGCTTTGGTAACCACCTTGGTGACTCATTTGATCTCTACCTCTCGCTCTACCCCTATTATTAGAGTCTCCTTTCTTTTTGTTCCTCTCTTCCACCTTGGTAGCAAGCTGATGACATTTTTGGACAGTGGTGGGAGTCCATAGGCTTATTTCCTCTTGAATGTTCCACTTTAGGCCGCTTAGATACCTAGCCACCTTGATAGATTCCTCTTCTTGGACTTTGGATCTAAGACAAAGCTTTTGAAACTCTTTGGTGTAGGAGGTCACATCAAGGTCTTTTTGCTTCAATCCCTATCTCTTCTTATGAAGTTGGACTTCATAATCCTCTGGTAAGTAGTTCTCCTTGATCTTACTCACCATGGCCTTCCAATTTGCAATAGGTAGCTTCCCCATGCTAACCCTCTCTTCTTGCAGGTACTTCCACCATGTCAAGGCCGCTCCCTTTAGTCTTGATTTGGCAACCTTAACCTTTTGAGCTTCTGTCACTCCCTCACACTCAAAGTGGTTCTCCATACCTTCAATCCACTCCATGATGGTGTCAATGTCCATCCTTCAAAAGCTTTGGTATTCAAAGCCTTAATGGCCTTTACAAAGGGTTCTTCATTGATCAAGGGATCTGGTTCAGGTATAATGTCATCTATATCTATGGTTTTCTTGCCTTTATCCTTGGTGTCCTCACCCCAAGCTCCATGTGTCCTCTGATCCACCACTTCTTGCAGCTTGTCCCTTATCTCACTCATAGCTTCTTCAAGGAGTATATTCTTCTCCTTCTTCTCTTCTACCTCCCTAGCCAGCTCTACATTAGTGACCATTTTTTTCTCCCCTACTGATTCACCAGAATATAGAGACATGCATGGTCCACCAAATCTTTAACTGGCTCTGATACCAATCTGATGGGAATGGGTATGGGATAGACTAGCCTAGTCCATGCTCTTAGATCCTTTCCTTGGATCACCAGGTGCTCTAACCACACCCTAGGGTCTCTAGGACTTCCCCTACTTGTGGAATCCCCTAACCTTGCCCAATCCACCCACCAACAACTTGAATTACTCCTCCTAAGGTCTCACCTACTCATGAGGTTCAAAGAACCCTTACTTAGGCTAATAAGGGTTTGGCTTGTCCCACATCTTCTTAGGTCCTAGAAAGGATAGGATAGGTCTTAGACATGGCTTTCCATCCATTCATGTGCCCCCAAGAGGTTTTAACCTTCCAACCCCTTACCGATTTCACTATTTTGCCTTTTTCCTACAAAATAGGGCTACAAGGAATGTGCCCAATTAGGCCTCCTATCCGGACTTTAGGGCTCCCTCTTGCAGATGATGAATATTCTTGTGAAACTTCCCAAAAGAGCTGCTATTCATTTGGCAAGGGCTGAAGGATTTTTTTAGTTTTGGGCCTCCAAGTGTCCATACACTGCCCTAGGTGAATTTTGAGGGTTTTAAGGGTTTTAAAGAGGGTTTTTAGGCCTGCCAGGGTCACAGTGTTGATTTGATGTTTTTACCACCTTGTTTGGATTAGTGGAAGCTCCTCCTTCTCACCAATGGTTCTCCACATACCCCTCTACAACTCCTCCAAAGGGTGCATCATCCTCCTCTGTCCTTCCTTTCTCTCACAGACCTCTGCAACTTCAACCCTTCCTAGCCGGGCACTGTCTAGTCTCACCTAGGAGTAGGTCTTTGGATGGCTTCCCTAAATCTTCAAGGGACCTGCTTGCTTTGAAGTAATGTATAGGGTCTGTACTCCTATTCCCCATGGTTTCATGGTGATTCCAGAATGGGGAAAGGAGTTGTCAACCCATTGACACAAACTAGTCCAAAACTCGACAGTAAGGAGAAAGTTTACAAAATATTTACAAACACACAACACCTGCAAAATGAAACCTAATCTAAATGTTCAAAATGAAGGTATATACACCATATAAGATTCTCAACATAGTTTTTTTTGAAAATCAATCCATTTTTAATCCTTCATTGCTCCATTAGTGCCGATTGGCAACAAAATTACAGTCACAGTCAAGTCACTTTCCTTGGGCCGAACAAAAACTAACATCCCCCTAATCATTTTAGGGTTTGAAACTACATATAGTACCCTTTCCTTGGTCTGTGTGCCCACATTAGGGTTGTCCATGCTAAGCTAAGGGTTTTGACGCACTAGGTGGAAAAGTTGCTTGACAACTTTGAAAAGTTGTCATGCAACTTTTGCAACTTTTGAGCAACTTTCTCAATGTTTCTTTTCTTGACTCTTAGTCCTACATTGGGCTATCCTATGGACACCACCATGCTAAGAAGGACCCTAAAAAAATCAAAGGCACAAATACCCTCTACTCATAAGAAAACTCAACCTAGAATTATGAACCTAGGACCTAAACTAGGACCTAAACAAGACCAATGAGCTCATGGCTCTTATTATATTTACAATGGCTTCTTAAGGAAGCAAGAACACAACAAGAACAAATGGTGGGAGCCCTTTGAAGGGTGCTCCTACACTAGATAGGGTGTGTTTAGGCCCAGATTTTCTTCATGAGATGGAGCAGCAGGTTGAGCAGATTCATGGGCATTTGGTTGCTGCCCAGGATAGGCAGAAGAAGTATGCCAACACTCATAGAGTTGATCGCCAGTTTTCGGTTGGTGACCATGTGTTCTTGAGAGTGCATCCGCGGAAGAGTCTAATCCATTATGGAAAGGGTTGTAAGTTGGTGCCTCATTTTGTAGGCCCTTTTTAGATCATTGAGAGGATAGGAACTGTTGCCTACTGTCTTGCCTTACCGCTGAGTCTATCTTGCATCCATGATGTTTTTCGTGTTTCTGTTCTTTGTCCTTATCATTGTGATGTGACCCATGTTCTTGATTGGAACGCTTTGCAAGTCGAGGATGGGTAGCTTTCCATGGAGCCTGTACGCATCCTTCAGCATTGGGATTTGACTCTCAGCGGTCGCTCCATTGAGCAGGTAAGGTTCCTATGGGACCCCAGTGATGAGTCCTCTGTGACTTGGGAAGATGCAGCGAAGATGAGAGAGATTTATTCTTATCTGTTTTAGGCTTCCAGGAGTAAGCCTACGCTTGGGGGGGGAGGATTTAGTACCCCTCCTTGATCAACCTCTTTTGTATGTTTTGAGTTACTTCAGTGACTTTTCTGTGGAACATTATTATATTTTGATTCGAATTTTATGCAATGTTATTTCAAACTTTATCTGGATTTATGGTGTATGACTTTATGCAGTATTTCAATGCTTATGAGTAATGTTATTTTTTATGGATCATTATCATGGACTGACAATTTTCCCTTATATTACGATGCATTTTTAATATGTTGTGTGTTTGCAAGTGTATTGGGATGCGAGTGGATGATTTTCCTTCACTCACTTCAGTGAGATAGGGAACATCACGATTCTCCTTCATCAGTGTGTTTACCGTGTCTGTATATATATTGGTCTATATGCATGTGTGGTTCTTTGGTGCAGGACATTGCAGGTACCAGTACCAGTACCAGGTAGGTACGGGGTATTGACTCCACCTAGTTTTACAGGTCTGAGCATGCCTTATATATATATCCGATGGCAGTGGAGGAGATAGTTTTTGTACCCTAGCTTAACCACAGTTACACTCATATAAGTGTTGTCAGTCAGTTGTGTTTCCTCGTCTGGCTGTTATGCAAGTCATGGTGCCTTGGTTTGGTCATTTGAGAGTCATCATTTGATCTATCTTGGTTTTGCGTGTTTCCATTTATGTAAATAGATATTTAATTTAAATGGATGATGATACCTTGTGTTGGCATAATCATTTAATTAATATGCTCTGTGATTATTGATTTATTTAAATTGATGAATTGCTAGATTAAATGGTTAAATGGCTTAATTTATTGTGTAAAGTTGCATTGATATTTTTGTGAAATAAATAAATTGCCTAGCTAGTTAAAAAGGTTAAATGCTTATGTTGAAGGAAGTATTTATGGAAAAACAAATAAATAAAAGCTTTCCTTGGTATTTTTCCATTTGGCCTTTTTAATTTAATCATTGGAAAGAATTATTATTTTTGGGAAAGAAATAAATCTGATTGCCTTTTAGTTTTAAAATATTTAAATTTGATTGGATGAAAAAAACTTTAACCTAGAAGCTTGGGTTAAAAGATATTTTTGGGCATCCATTTTGGGCATTCACGGTAGGAGAAGAAGAGAATTTTTGGAGAGAAAATTATGGAAAAACTTCCCGAAGGAGCTGGAAATTCGACCTGGCTACAAGACTGGAGTTTCCTCATCCCTTTTGCTTGCTAATTGCTTCAAGGTTGGAGGTTTCCTTCTTGTTTTGAATTTTTTTTGTAATTTTCAGTTTGCTTCCTGTGCATGGAATTTATACAATCTTCCTGTAGATGTTTGTGGAATAGTTGAAATGGAAGAATTAGTGTTTATTACTACTAGTTTTGTGAAATCTATATCATATGGTTGCATTCAGGAAAGAAATGGTTCATTTCTCTATCTGATGTGTGTTTTGTTCTTGGAAATCAATTTATTGATTTACCTCTTCTTTGAGAAGAAAGAATTTTAGATTGGGCTTGCTAAGTGCATCCTTGTTTCTATTTTGTCATGATTTGGCTATCTAGTCTTTCCAGTGTGTTTATTTCACCATTTACCTTGCCGGTAAACTCTTCCTTGAAATTTTGGAGATTGGCACTATATGTGTGTGCCCGTGAAATAATTTTGGAAATGGATGTTCAAAGAGGTAAGTATTACCTATTCGAAGAGGTAAGTGTTACTGGTTCGAGGAGGTAAGTGTTACTGATTCAAAGAGGTAAATGTTACCTATTCAAAGAGGTAAGTATTACCTGTTCGAAGAGGTAAGTATTACCTATTCGAAGAGGTAAATGTTACCAGTTCAAAGAGGTAAGTGTTACCAGTTTGAAGAGGCAAGTGTTATCGGTTCGAAGAGGTAAGTGTTACCTTTTCAAAGAGGTAAGTGTTACTTGTTCAAAGAGGTAAGTGTTACCTATTTAAGAGGTAAGTGTTACTTGTTTAAGAGGTAAGTGTTACTAGTTCAAAGAGGTAAGTGTTACCTATTCAAAGAGGTAAGTGTTACCAGTTCAAAGTGGTATTGCATGATGTAATGTGATTTTCATGTGATTTTTATTATGTGGTTAATAAATTTATCAATGAAAATTAAGGCATGAATTAGAGATTCAAATGGTAGACTTGGAATATTGATTCGAAAATTGATTAGATGTGACTACTGGAAAAGAGTGTTTTATTTAATTTTCAATCAATGATGTTGCAAGTGTTTGTGATGCTGATATTTTCAAAGATTGTCTGAGTGCTGATTTGATGTATTTAGCTATCCTTGCATGTGTTTATTGTGATATTTTGGTTTGTGGTTCAGTCATCCTATGGTGGTGTAATTGGTACCTTTGACCAAGTGATATATGTTGGCTCCATTTTCTTAACCATGTAGTGTCTTTGCCTTATGGTTAGTCAAGAGTCAATATATCCTTATTTAACCACTTGTTTCTGATAGTGGTATTATGGTTGTCTGCTACGCCATAGGGTCCTCGGAGAGTGACAATGCTTGTGTAGTGTCCTTTGAGAGAGTGGCTTTCTTTTGTGGGTTACACCCAAAGTGGTAGGCATTATAACCCAGTGAAAGTCAGATAATAACTAGTAATCTAATGAATTGATTAGGTGGCTAGTATCATAACATTAATAAAGATAAATGTACCTAGTGCATAGGTGAGTGCTAGTACAGGGCTCATACTGTTTTGAGAAGGCATAGAATGGCAAACCAACCACCTTGTCTACACGAAAGGCTTGTAGGGTACGTATAAGACTTAGTTGGAGCTGGACGATCGGGAGAGGTTACCAGGATAGTGAGCCAAGACCTATGGAGTTTGTGCTAGGGTAACCATCTTAAGCTATGCGATGACACTCTCTCATTTGGTTCACTTGTGTTTGTGAAGTTGAGTCACCGGGATTCTTGTGGAGTCTTATTGTGCTATCATGGAGTCATATTGTTTTGTCGACCATGTCATGCTTATGCTTGTTTGAGGGTCCTCAGCTATCTCCTAGCACGGTGCGGTGATTCCACTTGGGAATTACATGGTCGGGTGGTAGTGTCACTTCCCATCGGATGTTTAGATTTGTGCCTTCATGCGAGGATTGGCTTCGTAGGTGTTCCTATGGTTTGTGACTCATACCTCATCTCTTGTTTTGAAGATTATTGGTATTTGTAGACCTATGTGGTCGTTCTATCATTGTAATATTGATCTTATGTAACCTTGTAACTGGATGAAATCTATCCTTATATGTTTATTGAGAAGCTATGTATTGAAAGAGAAATGTAATCCTATGTTTGGATGTTTTTTATCAGTTCCTGGATGATGTTAGTAATTGCTTATTGAAGTGGAAATTATGTTGTATCCTTCCAATCTTTCTATGATGAATCTTTATTTGCTTTTAGATTCTTGTGATCATTGAGTTATGATGCATATGTGGAATTATGGTTTTGTGGAAGTTATTCTTGAAGTTAATTCTTCGTTGGTAACCCTTAAGGAATTTTGGTCTAAGTTTTCTGCTTGTGTTATCGCGCATGTTGTGTAAATGCACTTCTGATGTTTATACTTAAAAAAAAAAAAAAAAAATTCTTTCACCCTTGTTGTCGGTTTTCCTTTGGGGTTCCTGGTGGGGCATTACATGTCGAATGGGATATGAGGATAGTCATAGGTGAATAATGGATTATGGCACATCTAGTGGCTACTCCAAGCATGCTGGCTTCAAGGATTGCTTTGGTGGTTATGGATCTCACACATTCAAAAGACTATACCAGGCTAATAACTAGGGCCTTTCTTCACTCCTTTATTTTCACTTGGGAAGAGCTCAATCTATTGTTAAACAAATATGATATTTTTGCTAGAGATATCTGGTGGGGTGGTTTCCTGAATAAGGATTTCTTTCTTTTTGATTCAATGCCATGTTCAGTTTTTCTCTCCTTCATATATGGGTTTGGATATGATTCTCCACAACCCTTTCTTCAATGGATCCACCAACATTCCCTCCAAATTGGTGAGCCCCTGACTACAATAGCAATGGGAAAGTTTTATGCAGTCTGGGTTCTTAGGGAGCACGCTTTGTTAGATCCACATGGAAATCATTCTGTATTCCCTCTTCCAATGGATGATGCCTCATCTTAGGAGTTTGAGATTACTACATGAGCAAAGCTTGAGAGGGTGTTGAATTAAGTTTGATATTAGTTCTCTCCCTACTACAATTTTGTTGCCTCCTATCATACTTTGTATATTTTGTTGGAAATCTCCTATTGTCCATAGTTGGGAAATATTAGTCGAGGTGTTTTTAGTTTGGATCTTGTAATCTCTATATAATCATGTTATTTAATTGATGAGCCAAAATGCTCTATAATGAATGGTAAGGCACAACGCTTGTTGTAGGTTTTGTCAAAAACACAATTTTCTTCCCCAGTAAGCTCTACCCACTAAATGTAAAAAATCACACTACCATTTCAACCCTATTTAGTAAATTGGAAGGATTTTATAGAGGATTTTAAGATTAATGGGAGTTGACCAAAATATAGAATGCAACACTTATAGTAGATTTGCTGGCACTTGCACTTGTTCGTCCTCTTTCTCCCTCTATTTTTTAATTTTCAGCTGGCTGGATGCTTTGCGGGTGGCTTGGTATTTCAATTGATCCTTGCAGTCATTATGCAAATGGGGGTTCGGTTGGGATTGCATACAGATCTAGATTATACCTTCTAGTGCATCATAGCTACAACTCTCTTCTCCTGTGTGGACAAGATTCAAATAGACTATAACTTCATTTTTATACTTTAAAAAAAAACTAAATTTCAAATTTCAAATACAATTTTGGGTCCAATTATTTGCCTTCATTTTAATTTTTATGTAAACTTGAAGCATAAAATGTCTACAAAACACTTTATTTGAACACCTCCTAGAAGATATCAAGGCCTACAAATAATAATCTAATAATAATGCTACATTAGAAATTGCTCTGACATTCTAGAATAATATGCACATTTCACTAGATTAATGTGTTGTAAAATTATTTGTCCATTCTAGTTGGATTTTGATTAAAGAGTTTGATCTAACATCTAATATCATGCAACATTTCCTCTAAGTAATCTCTTTAGTTTGCATGAATAAACTTCTTCATAGCTTATATATAAGATAGATATAAATATGTAAATATATGCCAAGTCAACAAGAGTAGATGGTGCAAAGTATCTAGGTGGTAGATAAGGATATGATGATATGATTGAGTCTTTTATACCATGAAGGATTCATGATTTTGGGACTATTTTGAAATGGATAGTTTAAACAAGACATGTTATTCATATATGATTTATGGTCTTCAATGCATGTTTTACAAGTGGGACATGCTATAAGAAATTTATAACAAATGGGTGGCCCTAGGAATTCTCATTTATTATGATTAGGCTTAGTGTTAGTTTTTGAGGTAAGGTTTGGTTTGGGTTAGGGTTTGGATTTGGATTATGGTTAGAGTGAGGGTTTAAGATTAGTTTTGAGATTATGGTTATAAGGGTTAGGATTTAGGTTTAGCATATGGTTAGGGTGAGGGTTAGAATTATGGTTACATCACACACACACACACACAGAGAGAGAGAGAGAGAGAGAGAGAGAGAGAGAGAGAGAGAGAGAGAGAGAGAGAGAGAGAGAGAGATGTGGTAAGGGAGGGAGGGAGAGGAAGAGAGAGAGGATGGGAAAGGAAGGGAGATAGAGGGGGGAGGGAGAGACTAGAAAGAGTTGGGAGGGGCACAGAGAGAGATAGAGAGAGAGAGAGAGGGAAGGGGTATGGAGGAAGGGAGAGAGGGGGAGCATATTGGTTTATTATTTTCATCCTTGAACCTGATGCTCCCTCTCAAGGGATGATCTAAACTTATTTTTGTAAGCATTATTGGAACTACTCAATACTTTTTATATTGTAATAATGGTTCATCTTGTCCCTTGGAACTCCATATGATCCCCTAGGACACCATACAACCCCTTAGGACACCATATAACCCATTAGGACACCATATGATGTATTAGGATATCATATGGTCCTACTTGGGGTTGTATGCTATGCTAAGGGGTCTTATGGTGTCATTAGGGGTCATGCAGGGTCCTAATGGGGCCACACATGTGTTAGAACACCGTATGACACCTTAGGACACCATACGACCCCTTAAGACATCATATGGTCCAAAAGGGTCATTGACGGAAGGGAGAGAGGGGGAGCATACTAGTTTCTTATTTTCATCCTTGAACCTGATTATCACTCTTAGGGGATGATCTAAACTTATTTTTGTAAGCAGTATTGGCACTAGTTTTTATATTATAATAATGGTTCATCTTGCCCCTCAAAAAACTATATACCCCCTAGGACACCATACAACCCCTTAGGACACCATATGACCCCTTAGGACACCATATGATGCCTTAGGATATTATATGGTCCTACTTGGGGTTGTATGGTATGCTAAAGGGTCTTATGGTATCATTAGGGGTCATGTAGGGTCCTAATGGGGCCACACATGTGTTAGAACACCATATTATTGTTAGATAAATCTGATACCAAGAGTAAACTAAGAGGAGGGGGGCTAAATCGGTTTACTATCAGAAATAATAACTTAATGCATATCAAAAAGCATTAAACTAGAGCACAAAGAAACTAACATAATGAAGAATAGAACAAGAAAGATCTATACACACAACACCAATATTTTGATGTGGAAAACCTGGTAAAGGGAAAAACATGGTAGGAAACCCTACCCACAATCAGATGAATACTCTGTAGTAGTATTATGAATAATTACAATGGGGTATGCACTTGTAGAAAAGCCAATATCCTAGAGTGCATTGCTCATCAGAAAAAGAAGTCTCACTGACTTACAAAAACATCAGACTACAATCCAAAAGAATGAATTGTGAAAGTAGCACCTCCTAATGCTTGATACAGTTCCAGTTAAGCACAAATGTTTGCCCTATAATACAAAAACCTTCACTAAATGATATATCACTTGTTCACACATAAAAATTCCTCTGATAATGTAGACATAACCATGCATCCCATTCATATCCAAATTACACAAATAAGTCACCTATAAATATAGATCATCAACCTTATTGACAAGGTCGGCTAAACCCTAAACCCATAAACCCATAATATCAAAAATTACATTACATGGTATCACCAAACCAATATTATGATTTACATTACATAGAATGGACCTAAATCAAGTAACCAAATAATTCCATCTACAGGAAATTCCACTTAGACCAAAATCCAACACGTTTTGCTAGCCAATAGAAACCCTTAGTGAAGTAACACAAAAAGTCTAACCGGATCCAAATATGACCACCATAACAACACGCTAGCCAATGCAAAATCACCAAACACTCAGAGTATGATCAAGAAGCACTTTCAGCATGATAGAAACCGATTCCATAAGCCGAACCAAGATCGTTTGACCAAAACACCGAATATCACTTACCGGTAAAGCTAACCGGGAAAGCTAGAAGCTATCCAGTACCGATAAATACCAAAAGTAATAATAGCCAAAGCATCAAATCATGAACCAAAAAAGTATAGAAAGCATATAACCATCCAGAGTAAAGATCCAAAACTGATTCCAAAGATCTCATCAATACCAAATCAGAATCATAGCCAAAAACAGGATGATCACCAAGACTAACCGAGATAGGTCCAACCCGGATAGTCTCCAACTGAGATACAATGTTGACATCAATGAAAACACTTAACCAAATCTAGCATATTGCCAACAATCTCCCCCTTTAACATTGATGGCAACATTGAATGTGAAAAACATCCAAGTGCCAAGGAATGCCAACAATCTCCCTCTAAGATATGATTGATTTTCACATGAATAGAACCTCTCCCCCTTTGACATCAATTAAAAAGGATGGATAATAGTTTAAAAATATTGAACCAAATAGCTGACTACTCCCCCTAAGTAGTATCATCATCTCATCAACCCAAATCAAAGAAAATATCTGATAATCTTACTGGATTGATGCATTCCTGCATCTCTAAGTCTCTTCTGAAGAGTTGGTAACCCCCAAACGATCTTTGAAATATTCAAAAGTATCTTTAGGTAATGGTTTAATTATGATATCTACAATCTGCTCCTTAGTAGGCACATAAACCAATCTGACTTCCTTTGCTTCCACCTTTTCCTTCAAGAAATTGTACCTTATAGAAATATTTTTTGATTTGGAATGAAATACCAGCTTTTTTGAGATATCAATAGCAATAGTATTATCACACTGAATAACAATAGGATCATCCTAAATTACCCTTATATCTCTTAACATCTATTTTATCCATAAAATTTGAGTACAATTGGTAGCACTAGCAACTACATATTTCGCTTCAGCAATAGATAATGAGGTACATGATTGTTTATTGTTAAGCCATGAAACCAACTTCTTCCCAAGAAATAATGCACCATTGGTAGTGGTGTTCCTATCATCCACATCTCTTGCCCAATCAGAAATTGTATATGCACATAATCTGAAGTCGTAATTCTTTGGATACCATAATCCAAGGTCTGTTGTACCTGCAAAATACTTGAATATCCTCTTAACAACAATACCATGAGTTTCTCTAGGATCTGACTGAAATCTAGAGGCAATACAAACATCATTCATAATATCAAGTCTATTCTGAGTTAAGTACAACAATCCACCAATCATTAATTTGTATCTACTTGGATTCACTTTAGGGGATTCATCATCCTTTGACAATTTGCAACCGGTTATCATAGGAGTACCAACATGTTTGGAATTATCAAGTTCAAATTTCTTAAGTAACTCCTTCACATACTTAGTTTGACAAATGAAAATACCTTTATCAGTCTGAGTAATTTGCAAACCTAAGAAAAATTTCATCTCACCAATCATAGATATTTCATATTCATTCTTCATATCATCAGCAAATTTCATGCATAGATTATCTTCTCCTCCAAAAATGATATCATCCAAAAAGACTTCAATGATCAGTATGTCATCATGCTCAATTTTTTAATATAGGTTACTATCAGCATTACCTTTGCTAAAACCAAACTTAGAAAGATGTTTGTCCAATCTAGCATACCATGCTCTAGGGGCTTTTTTAGTCCATATAATGTTTTCTTCAATTGGTGAACCATGTCCTTGTCTTATGATAAATAAAATCCATCAGGTTGCTCAATGTAGACTTTCTCTTCAAGATCTCCATTTAGAAATGTGCATTTGACATCCATTTGATATACCTTGTAGTTCTTGTGTGCAACATAAGCAAGAAAGAGTCTTACTACTTCAATTCTTGCAACCAGGGCATAAGCCTCACCACAATCAACTCCTTCTTATGAATAACCTTTGCAAACCAATCTAGCCTTGTTCCTCACAATTTGACCTTCCTCATTTAATTTATTCTTGTAAACCTATTTAGTTCCAATAATGTCCTTGTCTTTAGGTCTAGGAACTAGTTCCCATGTCTTATTCTTTTCAATCTAATCTAATTCTCCTTCCATTTCTTTTATCTAATTTTTATCTTTACTTGTTTCAATAAATAATTTTGGTTAAATTTGAGAAATCAAACATACCTCTTCAGTGGGTAGCCTTCTCCTAGTCATCACACCTTTGCTTTTATCTCCAATGATTTGATCTTCAGAATGATTTAGTTTCACATACCTAGGAGTGTTTGAATTTTCTTGATTTACTAACTCTTTTTGTTGTTCCTCTATCATAGTTGAGTTTTTTGATGTTACCGAAGTGAGGGGTTCATTGTTCTGAGTTGCTTCATGCATTACCAGTTCAGGTATTATAAATTCATCTTCTATTCCACAGTCATACGATCTTATCTGATTAGTGGCATGTTCATCCACCTTGACATTTATGCTCTCCATTATCCTATTCAATCTTTTGTTATAACATATATATGCTTTGCTCTTGGTAGAATAACCTAAAAATATTCCTTCATCACTTCTAAGATCAAATTTTCCCAATGCATCATCTCTTCTAATGTAACATTTACTTCCAAAAAATCTAAAATATCTAATAGTAGGAGTATGACCAACCCGTAATTCATAAGGAGTCTTACCGGTATCACCTTTTATGTGTACTTTATTGAAAGTGTATACAATTGTATTGACATCTTTCCTCCAATAAATATCAGGCAATTTAGCTTTTGTCATCATAGTCCTTGCTGCATCCAATATGGTTTTGTTCTTCCTTTCCACCAATCCATTCTGCTATGGAGTCCTAGGTGCAGAAAGTTGTCATCTGATTCTATTCTTCTCACAAAAGTAGTTGAATTCACCGGATGTAAACTCACTGCCTTCATCTGATCTCAACCATAACTTTAAAGATTTTGAATTTCTCAAAAGCTTTAGATTTTTCTTTAAAAAATGCTACCCACATCATTCTAGAATAATCATCAATAAGTAACATAAAGTGTCTATCACCTTGAAAACTTTTTGTCCTTTCCAGTCCACACAGATTAGTATGAATAAGATAAAGAATTTCATTAGATTTATCATGTATGCTTCTAAAAGAAGTTCTGACTTGCTTACCCATTCGACATTCTCTACATACCAGATTATGAGGTTTGACAATTTTGGGCAAATCTCTGATAGCCTGTGTTGAACTGATCTTCACTATGAAATCAAAATTTACATGACACATCCTCTTATCCATAACCAGCTTTCATCAATCTGAGCAATGAAGTAAGATTTCTCACTGGAGTTTGAATGAAAGATGTTTCCATTGGTCTGAGTTCTGGAAGCTATTTCCAATCTAGATCTATTGATGATCTTACATTTTCCATCCTTGAATTGTAAATGAAATATTTTATCCACCATCTGACCTACACTTAAAAGATTATGCTATAATCCTTCAACATGATAAACATCATTAGTGTTAGTCTTACCATCCAATGATATTGTTCCCTTGCCTTTGATCCTACATGCCTTTTTGTCTCCAAATCTTACTAATCCGCCATCAAATTCTTGTAGTGATAGAAATTTTCTCGTCACCATTCATGTGATGTGAGCATCTACTATCTATAACCCATTCATCTTTTTCTTCAATTTTAGCAGCTAAAGCCTTTTCCTCAGTATGAGTTTCTTCAATGATAGGTTTTGGAGAATCATCCTTGATAGAAATGAAAACCTAGTCCTTACCGGAGGCAACTCCATTATCGGTTCCACTCACAAGTTCATCATCATCATCACTAGCATAATAGCATGATTTATCCTTATTCCTTCTGAATCTAGGTCTGTTATGATATTCTAGATTAGGCTTATAACTCTTCACAAATCTTTCATGATTCCTAGTATCTCTTTCAGGGCATCTAGAAGCAAAATGACCAATTTTATTGCATGAAAAACATTTAAAAGGGACTTTTCCTTCATACTTACTTCTGTCTGGTCCTTTAGGAATTCTTCTAGCAATCAGGGCTTCCAACTCTTCAAGTTTTTTTCTTCTCTTTCAATGTCTTCCATATCTTTAGTATACATCTCTTTCCAATCTATCTTTTGCTTACCGGAGGCAGATGTTTTAAATGCAGTCTTAGTTTTAGTAGCACTCTGATCTCCAAGTTCCATAAGCTCAAAAGCAATCAATTTCTCAAGTAGCGTATCTCTGGCAACAAGGGTACTTGACATTGTTTGGAGTTCATTGATTGCAGTAACCTTCATCTTATAATCCAAAGGAAGAACTCTCAGAACCTTTGATACTATCTCATCCTCACACTGATCCATCATAGAATTTGATTCCCATAAAAATCTCATTTACTTTGTCCATGAAAGAACTTATCTTCTCATCTTCTTCCATCTTCAAAGTTTCATACCTTACCTGAAAACCTTTGAGTTTAGCAATTTTTACATCCTGGTCACCTTCATAAAGAGTTTCAAGCTTTATCCAGATCAACTTTTCATTCTCAAACTCTGTGACATTCAATAGCTTTTCATTAGACATGGTGCTTAACAATGCTTCTTTAGCTCTGACATCATTTTCAGCATTCTTATATTCATCAATAGGTGTCGGTGTTCCAGAATTAAGATCATGAGGTATATACCCTTTCTCCACTATCTCCCAAACTTTAGCTCCAAGATATTTGATATGAATCTTCATTCACTCCTTCCATATTTTGTAATTTGTATAATCAAATCTGGGACTCTCCTTCCAATAGGGATTGAATGTAGAACTAGATGTAGTTTCCATCAGATCTCCTCAAGCAGTTAAGATTTTGCAAAGAGAATCTGGCTCTAATACCCAGAGTAAATTGAGAGGGGGGGTCAATCTATTTACTATAAAAAATCAAAACTTAATGCATATCAAAAACTATTAAACTAGAGCACAAATGAACCAACATAATGAAGAATAGAACAAGAAAGCTCAGTACACACAACAATAACATTTTGATGTGGAAAACCTGATAAAGGGAAAAACTATGGTGGGAAACCCTACCCACAATTAGATGAATACTCTGCAGTAGTATTGTGAACAATTACAATGGGGCCTGCACTTGCAGAAAGGCCAACACCCTAGAGCACATTTCTCATCACAAAAAGAAGTCTCACTGACTTACAAAAACATCAGACTACAATCCGGAAAGAATGAACTATGAAAGTAGCATCTTCTAATGCTTGATATAGTTCCGGTTAAGCACAAATGTCTGCCCTACAATACAAAAACCTTCACTGAATGATATATCACTTGTTCACACATAAACCTTGTTTTGATAATGCAAACATAACCATCCATCCTGTTGATATCCAAATTACATGAATAAGTCATCTATAAATATAGATCATCAACCTTATTGACAAGGTTGGCTAAACCCTAAACCCATAAACCCATAATAACAAAAGTTACATTACATGGTATCACCAGACTTGATAGCCCTAAAAAATGATTGCACAAGAATTTTTGTTTTTGAGCTTAAATATTGATCATTCTTGTTTTATTGTGTCCTTTGTCAAAGTTCAAAGTCTAGGGTTTAGGGTTCATCAAATTTTTCTAAGCCTTGTGAAGAAAAAGCCTTAATATTGTTATATTTTGTTGTTACTTTTCCCACTTAGGCCAACGGTTGGTTACCGTTGGTGGGGCCATTTTATTTCCTAAAGCGCTAGGTTGTGTCAGATTGGTCCATCTAATGATTTTCCTAAAGTCGTGTGAAATATTTCCCTATGGTCGGTCCCTTTTCAATGTTTGTGTCTGTGCCCATAAAATTTTCCTCTCTATAAATTTTAATTCATTGACTAGTTGATAAAAGCAGGATAGATCTAACGATCCACACTTCCCTATGGTTCAAAATTCAAGGAAGATAAAGATTGCAACATCACAAGATGATGCCACGTGCCTTTGGCAGAGAGAGGCAAGCTAGTGGTCTAACTTTTCAAAACCTCATGTTACCGGTTCTCAGGAGGTAAAGACTAGTTTACTGATGGCCCTATCAGTTAGCACATATTGCAAATGGATGGTGATGTTATGTTTTGGGAGAAAATATGACCGAATTTTAAAATTGAAGAGGTTAGTGGGCACTATGTTGAAGCAGTAAAGTGCAAACATATCTAATGGCCCACGTATCCCCAAGATAGAATTTGCAAGAAGATTATGGACCATGGCATCATGAGATGATGCCACATGTCGTGGGCTAACTAGGAAGATTGAAAGTAGGGCTATTGACAATGTTGGGTTAAGAGATGATATGGCATTGACTTGTCATAATTTTTGTGGATCCACAAGTACCGATGGAAGGTCAATTACCATATTGATCAATAATGATCGTTTGATATGCCAGGTTGGGCAAGATCTGCGACTAAGTTTCAAAAAATTGAATTTAAAAAGGATCATTAAAGGAATTGGTTTTAGCCCGCACAAGAAAGATAGGATGAGTAGGATGCTAACTTGTCAACTTAGGATAGACAGTGACAAGTTTGAAGTTTTTGAATGTTGACTCATTCTTGAGGGAACTTATGGAAGGTTTTTGTTGGGTAAAAGTCTGATTAGACAAGGCAAGAACAATGTCTCAGAGGTGTGAAAGGATTGGGATAAGCTTTAGGTTTAGATATGATGGATCATGGGTTTCCCGATGAATTCAAAGATCACCTGTTCATAGGGATTCTGAAGAAGAAAAATGTACACCCATGGAAGAATAAAATCAGAACAAAATCATTCACACAAGATGGACCTTGGTAGGAAAATACAGTGGATGTGATAAGCATGATTTCTAGAGTCCATAGCTAGTAGGTTGAATTGAAAGCACTGGAGTGAGGATTCTTCATGTGAATGAGAACCACCAGATGAAGTGTTTTGATTATAAATGCAATAGGGTGGTGATTTAATTGGTAGGAGAAAAATTAAGCCTTTATATTTTTTGAGTGCAGTTTTTTCTTCTGCAAGGAAAATGATGTTTGAGAAAGGTTGTAAATGGAGTTGATGTATGCTCAGTGATACCGGATGGATAATTTATCTCCTATGTGAGTATGTTTATTGTCAAAGTGGTTGTGAAAGTGGGGAGGATTGCTAGAGGGGGCGTGAAAGCTTTTTCTTATGAAGAAAGGCCATGCATGGCACAACCTCTACTTCTACTCTGCCACTAGATGGCAGGGGGTTCTAAGAGAGAGCTCGCAAAGGAATGAAAGAAGAAAATGTTTGGGTAGGGAGTGGCAGCTAATCATCCACGTGACTACATGGAAGTTGTGCCCCCTCCCCAACATATCATGTTTCTCTTGTAGCTCCTCCTTCCACTTTCTCTAGTCCTGGGCATAAAGGCTTGAGACCCTCTTCTATTTTAGAAGAAAATTTTCTTCTTGTTGGGACCCTGCATCCCTTCCAGGAAGGGAAATTCTTTGTAGCATAGAAGCATAACATCTCACACTCCATCCAAAGGTGTCAAGGCGATAATGACATGGCTCAAGCGGTTTTTCTTCTACTGATTTTCAATTGAAGATATTGATTCATAGGTGCCAGCTCATGGATATAGAAATATCTCTGTAACAGTCTTTTACAGAGCAAATAAATAAATGCTTGTGTCAATCTTTGCACAAGTTCTTGAAGGAGTTATATGTAAATTTTATCCTCTGATAGAAGTAGAATTTTTATTCAAATAAAAATAGAATTCTGGCTATTTTCTCTCCATTGTATGATTCTATCAATTTTTGAATGAAATCAACTAAGGGTTTATTTTATTTAGTGCATTGTTGTGATGTATGTAGCTTTCTATTTATGCTTTGGCCCAAGGGGTCAATTAAACTACTTAAATAGAGTTGCAGAATGATAGGGCTTGTGCAAGGATTTTTAGATAAGTAGTTTGTGATGGTTCTGATACTTAATATAAGTACAGATCCGATAGCCAACAAGATGAGAGGGGGGGGGGTGAATCATACAAACTTAATCATCAATGAAACATCAGATTCAACCTTGGTAACATATATCAGTCATAGAATAAAAACTGTCAAACATGTAAACTCAAAATCATATGAACAATATAAACCTCATAACACCAGATTTAACATGGAAACCCAAATAGGGAAAAACCACTGTGGAATTTTGGACCCACTAAGAAATATACTCTTCTAGAGTATGCTTTGTTAAAAGCCAATCCTGTTAAAGATTACAAAACACATTGCTAGATGTGACCCGGTTAAGGGATTTCCCTCAGATCTGTTAGGATCTTCACTTTGTTAGAAGTGACCTTGTCAAAGGATTTCAAACACTCATTTAGAATGTCACCTTGTTAGAGGATTTACTTATAAGACTGTTAATTCCACTCGGTTAAGAGATTTCCTATTACTTTCACAAGCTAACAGTAATACAATCTATCTGCAACTTTACATCTAAAATGCTAAAGCAGATTCTTATTTGTTCAACACAATCTAGACATAGAACTATTCTTGTCTATCTGTTGGGCATCAATACTCTGTTATTCCAACAGGTCTTCAAGCTTCTATGCTCAGTGATCACTATGTAGCATCCCTATGCATACACTTGCCTGCATACACTATTTATCAACAGTTCCTTATTTATAAACAATCATCTAACCACTTAATCTCCTTGATCACATTTCCCATGATCAATCATAGCCATCAGATCTTCAATCTTGTCCAGGTTCATTGTATCTTACAATCTAAAAAATGTTTTACCCTGCCTCAGAACTTACACAATCATCTTGGAACTTGTGTTAGGGTAATGCAGTTCAATCTGAGCTATAGATCTTCTTGCCGACTTTCCATTGCCTTAGATTTGTTAACAAACTTCTTCCACGGCTTGCCAATCATTGATCCACTCCAGCTCATCAGCTTCTTTCATTAAATATCACATGTAAACATTTAATGCATTATGTTATATCTCGGTTACAACTCAGTGAATACTAAACTTTACTTAGTAGACATTCTGTCTTCATTAACCGACTGCGATAACCTTAGGGTTTACCGACTAGGTTCTTTGCCTGATAACATAGTGTAGTATTAACCTTTATATTTTACAACATATGTATGATGTTAAAACAATCTAAAACATCAAGATCTCATCATTGTCTGACTCGGTAGAGTTGCCCATTGAATAAATTATCCCTTTATTCATCATATTCTTTCTTGTGTATTTACCGACTTCTTTATAATCTTCATATCATATTTCTTAAGATATGGCAACATCATACTGAATTAGAAAATTAATTTCTTGACATCAATGACAAAATAATAATATCAAGATAGTAAAACATCTTTAATCAGTTATGTCCATAATCATCAACAACCTTCTCAACATCTTTAATCAGTTATGTCCATAATCATCAACAACCTTCTCAATATCCTTGTTATATTGCCAACAATCTCCCCCTTTGGCATTGATGGCAAAACCAATTGATTTGACCGTTAAGAATTCAGATTGCTGTGATTCTGAAATGCTGAAACGCTCTCCCCCATGCATCAGATTTCTCTTTTGGTTTTCTCTCAATCTTCTCAGGTCTTCTCCTCCTGGTAGTCTTCTCCTCCTTGGGTAGGTCTTCTCCCCCTGGTAGTCTTCTCCCCCTTTGACAACAATGCCAAAAAGAAAAGAACTAAAACATAAGTTGTTTCTGTAAGAAGTTATTTCTTTGCTGATGTGTAACAACTGAGTCTCAGTCAGAGCATTTGTTTACAATTCCTATTCCCTGTATCATTGTCTGTATTATCCCAATATTGTTGCAGTACACTTTCAGAAAAGCGTTCTTAAAGTGTATCACTCCAGCATTAGCTCCCTACAAGATATTCAATAGATTCATCGAAGTGATGCTTTCACCGAACTCGATTGGTGAGTAAGAGATAGGGGTAGGACCCCTAACTTACTTCTGAGATATTCAAAAGTGTCCTTTGGTAGTGGCTTGGTGAAGATATCAGCTATTTGTTCCTTTATGTTAACATATTCCAACACCACTTTCTTTTCATGAGCTTCTTCTCTAAGATAATGATATTTGATAGATATGTGCTTTGTCTTAGAGTGCATAACAGGGTTCTTTGAAATATTAATGGCACTAGTATTGTCACAAAATATAGTTACTGGCTCAGTAACTTTCTCATTTATACCTTCCAAAAATTGTTTGATCCATGCAATGTTGCTACAATTCAGTGTTGCAGCAACATATTCAGCTTTGGCTGTTGACTGAGAAACACATCCTTGTTTCTTGCTAAGCCAACTCACTAGTCTTTCTCCTAAGAGAAAGCTCCTCCACTTGTGCTTTTCCTATCATCAATTTTGTCTACCCAATCAGCATCAGTATAGACTTTCAAATCAAAATCATTTCCTTTCTGATATACTAAGCCATAATCTTCAGTGCCTTTCAAGTATCTGAAAATTCTTTTGATTGCTGTCATGTGTATTTCCTTAGGATCTGTAGAGAATCTTGCAACAATACCTACTGCATGTGCTATATCAAGCCTACTGTGAACAACATATTGTAGTTTTCCAATCATGGATTGGTAGAGTGTCTCATCAACAGATGTAGATTCATCATTCTTTGATAGTTTGCAGTTTGTAGTCATAGGAGTACTTACTGGCTTTGAATCCTCCATTCCAAATTTCTTCAAGATTTCCTTTATGTATTTGGATTGAGTAATGAAATTTTCATTTTTGATTTGCAGTATTTGTAAGCCTATAAAATACTTTATCTCACTGATTAATGACATCTCAAATTCTTTGCTCATTTCATTACCAAAGTTCTTGCATAAAGAGTCATTTCCACAAAATATAATATCATCAACAAATATGGCTGAGATTAGTATTCCATTTTCATCATTCTCCATGTACATGTTGTTGTTCTCACTTTTCCTTATAAAACCAATCTTAATCAAATAAGAGTGCAGTCTTTCATACCATGCTCTAGGTGCTTGTTTTAGACCATATAAAGCTTTGTTCAATTTACATACCCGATCTTTATTATTGTCTTCAACAAATACTTCAGGTTGTTCAATGAAAACTTCTTCTTCTAATATTCCATTCAGAAATGTGGATTTGACATCCATTTGATATACCTTGAAGTTTTTGAAAGAAGCATATGTCAGCAATGTTCTAACTCCTTCAAGTCTAGCCACAGGTGCAAAAGACTCACCATAATCAATTCCTTCTTCTTGGGCATAACCTTTGCAAACCAATCTTGCTTTGTTCCAAATGACCTCTCCTTTCTCATTTAGCTTGTTTCTGAAGGTCCACTTTGTAGCGATTACATTTTTGTCCTTAGGTCTTGGGACTAGTGTCCATGTGTCATTCTTCTTGATTTGATCAATCTCTTTAGTCATAGCATTTATCCAATCTTCACTGTTGAATGCCTCTTTTACTATTCTTGGTTCAAATTCAGATATCAAACATGTGTTCTATCTCAGTTTGTTCCTTGTCATCACTGGATCATCCTTATCTCCTATAATCTGACTTGGTGCATGATGTCTTTTGACATATTTGGCTAATACAGGCTCGATAGGCTCTGTATGATCCTCTTCATCACTCGGTAACTGGATATCTTCCTCAGTTCCTTCAACAGTTATCTCGGTAGGACTTTTCAACTGCACATAGACAAATTCATCACAGTCTTCTGGTTCTTTGGAATTCCTGTCATTAGTTCTTTCTGCAAATTCATCAATTTTCACATTTGCACTTTCTACTATTTTGTTAGATGATTTGATCAGACATTTAAATGCTTTGCTTCTAGAAGAATATCCTAGAAATGTTCCTTCTTCACTTTTCTGATCAAACTTGCCATTTCTATCATCTTTATGAACATAGCATTTGCTTCCAAAGATCTTAAAATAACTTACATTAGGTTTCTTGCCATACCAGATTTCATAAGGTGTCTTCAAAGTATCTTTCTTCAATTGAACTCAGTTCAAGGTGTAAATAGCTGTGCTTATTGCTTCTCTCCAAAAATTTTGTGGAACCTTCTTCTCAATCATCAGTGTTCTAGCACAATCCACAATAGATCTGTTTCTTCTTTCAGCTATTTCATTTTGTTGTGGAGTCCTCAGTGTAGAGACTTGTCTTTTAATACCATGATCATTGCAAAATAGGTTAAACTCATCAGATGTGAACTCTCCTCCTCTATCTGATCTAAGACATTTCAATTGTCTTCCTGTTTCATTTTCAACTCTAGCCTTGTACCATTTAAACATTTGAAAAGCTTCTGATTTTTCTTTTAAAAACATTACTGACATCATCCTTGAATAATCATCCATAAATAATATGAAATACTTATCACCATAATAACTTTGAACTTTCATAGGACCACAAAGATCAGTGTGTACAAGATCTAAAATTCCTTTAGAAGTGTAGGACTTACTTGTAAAGTTGGATCTTGTCATCTTGCCCATTTGGCATCCTCGGCACATAGCATTCTCAGGTTTTTCAAGACTCGGCAGACCTCTTACTTTGTGCTTCTTACTTATCTTGATCAGATTATCAAAATTAACATGACAAAACCTTTTATGCCATAACCAGGTGTTATCAATCTTTGCATGCAAGCACTTGTCGTGAGTAGAGTCAAGGTGAAATGTATTACCCCTTTTGTTTGTGTCCCTGTAGCAGCTAACTTTCCATTTTTGTCATGAACTTTGACCATTCCTTTCTGAAATTCTATTCGGTAACCTGTGTTGTTTAGCTGTGCTACACTCAACAAATTATATTTCAAACCTTCAACCCAATAAACATCATTGCATCTTTCTTTATCAAGAAGTGTTATGGATCCTTTACCTCTTACCGAACATGGTGCATCATTACCAAATCTAACATAGCCTCCATCATAATCTTCTAACATAACAAACTTGTGTTTATCTCCTGTCATATGATGTGAGCATCCACTATCTATAATCCAAGAATCATTAGTGTTTATGTGAGATATTAGGGCTTTTTCTTCATACCTTTCTTCATCTGATCCATCCTTGATAGCCACATAAACAACTTCCTCTGTATCAGTCTCATCTGATTTATCATCTTCAGATTCCTCATTAGCAATTAAGTAGGTCTTTCTATCTCTTCTTCTAAAGTCTTGGTGACCTCTGTAATGATTATCTTTTTGTCTGTCATCTCGGTAATCTCTCTTTTCAGTGAAATCTTTGTCAGGACAGTTAGAAGCCATATGTCCAATCTTATCACAATTGAAACATTTCAAGGGTAGTTTTCCTTTATACTTACCTTTGCCTCTTGGTAACCTTTTGGCTAATAGTGCTTCAAACTCTTCTTGCTTTCTGATTTCTTCATACAGTTTGTGTACCTCCTCCATGTTCTTCTGAAATCTTTCACTTGCTCCACTATGATCTCCTCCAGAGTACTTATACTTTCTTTCATTGTAATCATTAGATTCATTCAGATGAAAAGAACTAAATGCGGATTCAACTTTATTTACCAATGACCCACTATTATCAAAATTACTTAACTCAAATGCATGTAGCTTACCAATAGTAGCATCCAAGGAAACTGGCATATTAGGTATAGACCTCAGTTCATTGATTGTAGAGACTCAGATTGCATAGGCAGGTAGAAGGGTTCTTAACAACTTACTTGTCACATCCTTTTCTTCAATAGTTCCTCCTGCTCCCTTGATTTGATTTACAATCTCCTTTAGTCTTGTACTGTACTGGGTTATGTTCTCACCTTCATTCATCCTCATAGATTCATGTTGTCCTCTTAGACTATCAACTTTTTCTCTTTGAACATGTTCGTCTCCTTCATACACAGATATGAGCTTAGTCCACATAGCCTTCACATCATTGTAGCCTTCTAGATCATTAAACTCAGAATCGGTCAATGAAGATGTTATTTCAATCATTGCTTGAATGTGTTCTTTCTTTGCCTTTATCTCTTCCATAGTCAATGGATAGGTGCTCGGTGTAACAAAATCATTCTCTAGATAGCATATAGCATATTCTCCAACTCCTGATAGATGTAGCTTCATCCTTTTCTGCCATGTAGAGAAACTTGACTTATTCAGCTTAGGTGCATCCCTCTTATACATCTTTGGATCTTTAACTCAAGTGCCTTTAAAATTTCCTTTCGGAGTCCAAGGCTCTGATACCAATTGATAGTTCCGATACTTAATATAAATACAGATCTGATAGCCAACAAGATGAGAGGGGGGGGTGAATCATACAAACTTGATCATCAATGAAAACATCAGATTCAACCTCGGTAACATATATTAGTCATAGAATAAAAACTGTCAAACATGTAAACTCAAAAGCATATGAACAATATAAACCTCATAACACCAGATTTAACGTGGAAACCCAAATAGGGAAAAACCACTATGAGATTTCAGACCCACTAAGAAATATACTCTTCTAGACTATGCTCAGTTAAAAGCCAATCCTATTAAAGATTACAAAACACATTGCTAGATGTGACCCGATTAAGGGATTTCCCTCAGATCTGTTAGGATCTTCACTTTGTTAGAAGTGACCTTGTCAAAGGATTTCAAACACTCATTTGGAATGTCACCTTGTTATAGGATTTACTTATAAGACTATTAAGTCCACTCAGTTAAGAGATTTCTTGTTACTTTCACAAGCTAATAGTAATACAATCTATCTGCAACTTTACATCTAAAATGCTAAAGCAGATTCTTATTTGTTCAACACAATCTAGACATAGAACTATTCTTGTCTATCTGCTGGGCATCAATACTCTGTTATTCCAACAGGTCTTCAAGCTTCTATGCTCGGTCATCACTATGTAGCATCCCTATGCATACACTTGCCCACATACACTATTTATCAATAGTTCCTTATTTATAAACAATCATCTAACCGCTTAATCTCCTTGATCACATTTCCCATGATCAATCATAGCCATCAGATCTTCAATCTTGTCCAGGTTCATTGTATCTTACGATCTGAAAAATGTTTTACCCTGCCTCAGAACTTACACAATCATCTTGGAACTTGTGTTAGGGTAATGCGGTTCAATCTGAGTTGTAGATCTTCTTGCCAACTTTCCATTGCCTTAGATTTGTTAACAAACTTCTTCCACGACTTGCCAATCATTGATCCACTCTAGCTCATTAGCTTCTTTCATTAAATATCACATGTAAACATTTAATGCATTCTGTTATAGCTCGGTTACAACTCGATGAATACTAAACTTTACTCGGTAGACATTCTGCCTTCATTAACTGACTGCGATAACCTTAGGGTTTACCGACTAGGTTCCTTAGGGTTTACCTACTAGGTTCTTTGCCTGATAACATAGTGTAGTATTAACCTTTACATTTTACAACATATGTATGATGTTAAAACAATCTAAAACATCAAGATCTCATCAGTGTCTGACTCGGTAGAGTTGCCCATTGAATAACTTATCCCTTTATTCATCATATTCTTTCCTGTGTATTTACCGACTTCTTTATAATCTTCATATCATATTTCTTAAGATATGGCAACATCATACTGAATTAGAAAATCAATTTCTTGACATCAATGACAAAATAATAATATCAAGACAGTAAAACATCTTTAATCAGTTATGTCCATAATCATCAACAACTTTCTCAATATCCTTGTTACATTGCCAACAGTTTGGGTTGGGATCGCAAATGAGATATACTGTAAAGCAGTATTATCTTAGATCTTATACTATTAGATGAAATTCTATCACATTTTTCAGTTTACGTTTCATATCTTCAAGTGCCCAATGGAGTAAAGAACTAATCACTACTTATAATTGGTTTTGTTAATCAACCTTGTGTTGGTTTCATTGATGAGTCGCTACAATATTTTAAATATCAAAATATCATTGCTGAGTTTTCATGTATTTTCTGAGTTGTCCCACCCATTTCATGCCCTAGCTTAAGGTTGAGGATCACTTAAATGTTTTCCATCCTTGAGTGTTATCCCCTTCTATCGATCCCTTTTATGAGATAATCTTCTTTGTTTTCAGTAAATTCCAGAGTGTGGTGTAGAGATCAGGAAGTTCACTAAAGGGATTACCGTCCTGGGTTTTACAGAGCCCAAAGTGTAGAAGGATCTTGCATCCTTGTCATAGTTGGTCCAAGGCTGAAGTATATTGATAGTTGGAAGTGTCTTTCCATAGGTATTCAAAGGAATCGGCTTGGTTTCTGTCGTACAATAGTGTAAACCCATTTTTGAGAACCAACAAAAATGATGACTTTGCTAGGGAGATAGTTGCCTAGAATCTCTGGAAAATAAATTGTCATCGTTTGTATAGAATTTTCCATGCCTTCCTATGATTTTATGGTTGAGCTTTTCTCCCACATCATAGGACCCAAATATTTTCCTCATAGAGTGAAGGGTTTCTTAGTTTGTCCCTTGTCAGTTTGAGTCAATTCTCATTAATGTTGTCGAAGAATCTGTTGTAATTCATCTTTTGATATAAGTTCTATCTAGATCTGTCCATGTTCCAAGATTATTTTGTAATACTTCACAAGTTTTGAGTGGTGACTTTGAGATCTCTACACCAGTGTGCATTATTTGAAGAAGAACTGGGAAGAACCAAAGAACTTGCAGAAGAGATGAAGCGGGTTTGATCTCTTCTGGTGAAGTACCTCGACAAGTTGAGGATGAAATCCATATGATGCCATATGATGATAAGGAATTGTTGTAGTGTTGTGTTGAAATAAACCTGACCTGTGGAGAAATTCCAGTTGTTTAAATATTTGTCCTTTGCAAGGAGGTGGCGACTCTGTCAGAGATCAATGTTAAAGATTTGAAGAATTGAGAGGAATTTTTTGAATCCCCAGTTAAAGAAGGTAGCAGCGGCTTCAACATTTCCAGGTATTTTGATTTTCATGAGTCAAGTATACTTTCATGAAAATTATATGTAAAAATGTTCCCTAGAAAGTGAGTAAAGCACTAAGGAAGGGAATGGTGGTAATTATCTTACATACTTCTGTGACACAATTTTCACATTTTATATTAAGTTAGATGAAGTATGTTTTGAGCTATGCATTGTAATAATTTAAGATTTATGGCAAAGGAAAGATGTAGGGAAATGAATGAAAATATGTATTATGTGCCTATACTTCCCTATAAAATGTCAAGTGTAAATGTGCAACCTCTACCAAATCACAATAGAGCTTTCTTTATGGAAAGATATAAGCCATTGAGTTGTAATGGTATCCAAATTTTCCCAAACCTTGTTCCTATTAAGGTTAGGGAGCACCTACCAGAATTCAGTGGGAAAAGATTAGAATCAACACCTCATCATTTGCAGGAGTTTTCTGAATTAATGGGAGATTTTGACATAAGTCAGGAAGATGTCTTCATGAAGCTGTTTGTTCAATCTTTGAAGGAAAATGCCAGGGATTAGTTTTCTTATCTACCAGCATGTTCTATCTCTTCATGGGATGAACTAAAGGTATAATTCATGGAGCAATTTGGTGAGAGAATTAGTCCAAGTTCAGTTATGAAAAGATTCATGGGTATTTAGATGGAAGAAGATGAGTTAGACCCTATTTTTAATATCAGGTTTGCTAGAACATTGGATGACATTCCTAGCAGTTATAGGCCAAATTATATAGTATGTTTAGTTGTTTAATTGGCTACATTTGATGAGGAAGAGAGTTATTTGCTGAGAGACAAGGACCCCGAAACCTTGCATCAAGCTTATAGGATAGCAATGGACATTGAGAATAACTTGAAGTATGGAATCCCTAAGGGTTATCTATGTGCAAGGGTATGCTAACCCAAGACATTAGATGTTGAAGAGAGGAATGAGCCAAAAGATAAAGATCAATGTCAAAGCATTTACATCCCTGTTGATCACATTAACCCTATTATTGATTATGATTTGAACAAAAACATGAGTGAAGAGAACTTATCCCAGACAATGGCTATTCCTCAGGTTAATGAAGAAAAGGTTAGTGAGAAATTATGTGACATAATTGATATAGAGACATAGATGATGTCAATTATTTCACCAAATGACAACAACAGTAGTTGTTATAGGAAGGAGATCCCACAAGGGATTCATTTCCAGTCTTGTGTTTTAGATAAATCCAAAAGTGTGTATGGAGAATTGGAAAGTTGTTGAAAATGGGAAAATGAAGCAAGGTGGATAGGGTTGTTAATATGCAAATCAAACACTAAAAACATAAGAAGATGAAGCATAAACCAAATCACATAAAATAACATGAAGATGATGCTTATACCTTGCTATCTTACCTTCTCCTTCGGATGGAGCTTGATGAAGTGAAGGTGCCCTTGGATGATGCTCCACTTGATGTGCTCCTCTTGCTTGCTTGATGTGGATGGCTCTCCTATGTTGTGCACAAATGAGATGGATCTTGAAGGATGATGGGGATGAGATGATTAAGTATGGATGAGAGATGATTTTGACATGGTAAGGTTTCTAAGATGATTTTCCTAGGCTCAAAAGGGCAACATAAGATTACTAAGCTTGGAGATGAAGAATGAAGGGATGGAGTCCTCAATTTATAGGAAGAGGAGAGGAAAAATAGATGGCTAGGATGGATTCAAGATGAAGGGCTAGGATTGCTTGTGAGCTCACACAAGGCCCAAAAGAGGGTGTGGAGAACAAAGAGATATGCCTTAAAGGCATTTCTTATCTCCACACTCCTCAAGGTACATTAGGAAGACTTCCCAATGTGCCTTGAGAGGAGCAAGGGATGGGACATTCCTTGAAGAATGGGGAGGAGGAATTTAAAATTATCCAAAAGGGGATGATCATGGGGATTGGAGGAATAAGAAGGAATTAAAAATTCCTTGGGAGAGGATATGCCTAGAGGAATGTGAGATTTTGAAAGTATCACATTCACCTAGGAAAAGAGCATTTAAAGCTAGTGGTTGGATGGAAGGGACAAGGGGTTGACTTTGTGACTAATCATGATGATTAGTCACTAGCAACTCATTAGGAGGGGGATTAGAGGAAAGATTAGGTGAGATAGGATTTGTAGGAGGATTTGACTAGGAGAGAGAATGAGTGGAGGGAATAAAAAATTAGAAGAATAAGGTTAAGTGAGTTTAGGGAGTTTCTAGAAGACTTTATTAGGTTAATGATGAATTAAGAAGATGATTTGTAGGAATCGTGTAGGTTAACTAATTAATTGAAATTAATTAGCTAAGAGGAATATTTGTGAGGATTTAATTTTTTAGAAGAATAAAGAAAGGGATTGATTTATTAAATAAATTATTCACATACTATAGTGACAATATTAATTATATTTAATTAATATTGAGGAGAATTTGAATTAACATAATTAATTAATTAATTATGTGAGGAATTAAAAATAATTAAAATAACTATTTTTAAGTGTCTACAGTTGTATGTCTGAAGCAGATGTAAGTATGCATGATTTTAATGATATGAATTTAGTCTCTCAGGAATCAGTTGTTTATGATAACAAAAATTCAGGTAAAGAGATGCCACAAATTTTAGTTGATGATACTATTGAAATAGAAAGCTGCATGATGTATACCAATGAAGAAGTTATCCCACTACAAGCCACTTTTAGTACTGAGGATCAAACTATTATTCATTGTTCTCATCACCAAAATGTCCCTGATTTGGCCTGTATGTTTGAGAGGAATGTAGTTCAAAAGGGTCAAAATGGTCATGGCGACTTTGCTGAAGCCTATGAAGATCATGACATTGAACATTTGTACTGTGAGGATTATATTGTTGGGTGCTATTCTAGTTCATATTGTGATTCCTTAATTCCTTATGAATGTGAAATTAAGTTGAGCAGTGGTTTTTGTGAAATTTTTAATGCATGATTTGATGAGGATGCAGATAGGGATCAATTATTGCTTTGCTATAATGTTTTTGAGAAAGGTGTTCATATTGTTCTTAACCCTTTGTATAAAGAAACAATTGAGAGTCTGGACACTATTGCATCAACTTTTGAAATAGATAATTACGAAGATAAAGATGTGATACCTGAATTGATATTAAATAACAATGATGAGTTTCTCTCTATTGCAGATATTATTGATATCAAATGGGATTCAGAGAAGGAGGCTGAAGTTTTTCTCCGATTTGATAATTTGTAGTTACATGAAAGGATTATATATGATTATTTTCCTCCCCTTGATAACAACTTGCTTATTATGCTCAGTAAGAGAGTTGATTCTTTTGGGAGTATCTTTTACAATAAGCAGATTGATGTTTTAAACGAAGCTTGTTTTCTCAGTTGTGTGCTAGAATATGAGATTTTCTTCTTTTAGTTGAATGATGTTTTTACAAAGTGTGATATTAGTTTCAGTCAGGATATGTGTTGTGTCCAATGCCACACATATATATTACAAGGTGACCAATATTTTAAGTCATTGCATAAGTTTTAGGGTTTTGACAGTAAGTGCAATGATAATTTTAAACATAGTAGTTGGACAAAAGTGGCCAGTAGGTTTGGAAAATGGCATCTCAGTTGTGTTATTAAATTAATTTTGGTGCATTCAGAAGAGAACCATGTTTATGGAAGAGGGAAACATTGGTTGATTTTGAGAGATGGTATTGGGCCATCACATGTATTTTGACCAACAGGCCATAAGTAATATGGGGTAGAGTGATCTTTTCTGACTCTATGCCAAATGAGATAATTAATAACTCCCTCTTGAATTGCCTGTTCATGGATAATTTTTGATGCTCTATTTTTCTTAAAGTAGTTGTTATCCATGAGAAATAGTTAGGTTTCGTTAGTAGTTTAGTTTCTTTATATTGAGTTGCCATGTCCAAGTAATTTCTTTTTGGTCTACTCTGCAAAATGGTCCGCTTCACCAAAGATTCTGGTTTCTCGCCTCATCTTGTTGGTATTATAACAGACAAGGGGAGATTATTGGCATTTCAATAAGGATATTGAGAAGGTTGTTGATGATTATGGATATAACTGATTAAGGATGTTTACTGTCTTAATATTATTATTTTGTCATTGAAGTCAAGAAATTGATTTTCTAATTCAGTATGATGTTGCCATATCTTAAGAAGTATGATTTGATGAGTATAAAGATGTTGGTAAAAGACATAGAAAGATTGTGATGAATAAGGGGAGAAATAAGTTATTCAATGGGCAACTATTACCGTGTTAGACAATGATGAGATCATGATGTTTAGATTGTTTTGATATCCTACATATGCTATTGATTGAAAGGTTAATACTATACTATGTTACCGAGCAAAGAACCTAGTCGGTAAACCCTAAGGAACCTAGTTGGTAAACCCTAAGGTTATCTCTATCGGTTAATGAAGGTGGAAGGTCTACCGAGTGAAGTTTAGTATTTACCGAGTTGCAACAGAGCTGTAACAGAATGCATTAAATGATTAAAAGGGTTATTTAATGAAGGAAGCTGATGAGCTCGAATATATTAAATGATTGGTATTCCATGCATAAAGTTTGTTAAAAGAATCTATGGAAATAGAAGATCGACAGAAAGATCTACAGCTCAGATTGAACCGCAATACCTTAGCACAAGTTCCAAGAAATGTATGCAAGTTCCAAGGTGAGGTAAAACATTTTCAGATCGAAGGATACATTGAACCTGGTCAAGTTTAAAGATCTGATGGCTATGATTGATCATTGGATATGTGATCAAGGAAATTAAGTGGTTAGCAAATTGTTTATAAATAAGGAACTATTGATAAACAATGCATGCGGACAAGTGTAAGTACAGTGATGCTACATAGTGATTATCGAGAACAGAAGCTTGAAGACCTATTTGATTAACAGAGTATAGAGCCCAGTAGAGGAAAAGATAAGTCCTATGACTAGATTGTATTTAAGCAAATAAGAATCTGCTTTAGCATTTTTGATGTGAAGTTAGAGATACATTTTATTACTGTTATTTTGTAAAGTGATAGAAAATCTCTTAACCGAGTAGACTTAATAGTCTTATTTGTAAAACCCTCTAGCAAGGTGACATTTTGATTGAGTGTTTGAAATCCTTTAACAAGGTCACTTCTAACAAGGTGAAGATCCTAACAGATCTGAGGGAAATCCCTTAACCGGGTCACATCTAGCAATGTGTTTGTAATCTTTAATAGGATTTGCTTTTAAACGAGCATACTCTAGAAGAGTATATTTCTTAGTGGGTCCGAAATCCCATAGTGGTTTTTCCCTATTTGGGTTTCCACGTTAAATCTGGTGTTATGATGTTTATATGCTTATGAGTTTGCATGTTTAGCAGTTTTGGTTATATTGCTAAAGTATATGTTACCGAGGTTGAATCTGTTATTTTTATGGAAGATTAAGTTTGTATGATTCACCCCCCCTCTCATCTTGTTAGCATGGCATCTGTACTTAACAATTAGTATTAGAACTATCAATTGGTATTAGAGCTTTGGACTCCGGAAGAAAAAGTTTAAAGGTACTTGAGGAAAAGATCCAAAGATGTATAAGAGGGATGCACCAAAGCTGAACAAGTCTAGTTTCTCTACATGGCAGAAAAGGATGAAGCTGCACCTATCAGGAGTTGGAGAATATGTTGTATATTATCTGGAGAATGATTTCATTACAGCTAGCACCTATCCATTGACAATGGAAGAGATAAAGGCAAAGCAAGAACATATTCAAGAAATGATTGAAATAACATCTGCATTGACTGACTCGGAGTTTAATAATCTAGAAGGCTGCAATGATTTTAAGGCAATGTGGGACAAGCTCATATCTGTGTATGGCAGTGATGAACATGTTCAAAGAGAAAAAGTGGATAGTTTAAGAGGACAAATTGAATCTATGAGGATGAATAAAGGTGAGAACATAACCCAGTACAGTACAAGGTTAAAGGAGATTGTCAATCAAATCAAAGGAGTAAGAGGAACCATTGAAGAAAAGGATGTCACAAGTAAGTTATTAAGAACCCTTCTACCTTCTTATGCAATCCGAGTCTCTGTAATCAAAGAATTGAGGTCTATACCCAATATGCTAGTTTCTTTGGATGCTACTATTGGTAAGCTACATGCATTTGAGTTAAGTAACTTTGATAACAGTGGGTCTTTGGTAAATAAAATTGAGTCTACATTTAGTTCTTTTCATCTTGATGAATCTGATGATTACAATGATAGAATGAGTAAGTATTCTGAAGGGAATCACAGTGGAGCAAGTGAAAGATTTCACAAAAACATGGAGGAGGTACATAAACTGTGTGAGGAAATCAGAAAGCAAGAAGAGTTTGAAGTACTATTAGCCAGAAGGCTACCGAAAGGAAAAGGTAAGTACAAAGGAAAGTTGCCTTTGAAATGTTTTAAATATGATAGAATAGGACATATGGCTTCTAATTGCCCTGAGAAAGAATCTAGTGAAAAGAGAGATTACCGAGATGACAAATAGAAAAATAATCATTACAGAGGACATTGAGACTTCAGAAGAAGAGATAGAAAGTCATGCCTAATAGCTAATGAGGAATCCAATGATGATAAATCAGATGTAACTAATACAGAGGAAGTAGTTTATGTGGCTATCAAAGATGGATCAGATGAAGAAAGGTATGAAGAAAAAGCCCTAATATCTCACTTAAAAACTAATGATTCATAGATCATAGATAGTGGATGCTCACATCACATGATAGATGATAAACACAAGTTTATTATGTTAGAAGATTATGATGGAGGTTATGTAAGATTTGGTAATGATGCACCATGCTCAGTAAAAGGTAAACGATCCATAATACTTCTTGAAAATGCTAAATGTAATGATGTTTATTGGGTTGAAGGTTTGAAATATAATTTGTTGAGTGTAGCACAGCTAAACAACACAGGTTACCAAATAGAATTTCAGAAAGGAATTGTCAAAGTTCATGACAAGCATGTAAAGTTAGCTACTACCGGGACTCAAACAAAAGGTAACACATTTCACCTTGACTCAACTTGGAATAATTGTCTATATGCAAAGATAGATGATACCTTTTTATGGCATAAAAGGTTTTGTCATGTAAATTTTGATAATCTGATCAAAATAAGCAAGAAGCACCGAGTAAGAGGTCTATCGAGTCTTTAAAAACCTGAGAATGCTATGTGCCGAGGATGCCAGATGGGTAAAATGACAAGATCAAGCTTTACAAGTAAGTCCTACACTTCTAAGGGAATTTTAGATCTTGTGCACACTGATCTTTGTGGTCCTATGAAAGTTCAAAGTTATTATGGTGATAAATATTTCATATTATTTGTGGATGATTATTCAAGGATGATGTCAGTTATGTTTTTAAAAGAAAAATCAGAAGCTTTTCAAATGTTTAAATGGTACAAGGTGAGAGTTGAAAATGAAACAGGAAGACAAATGAAATGTCTTAGATCAGATAGAGGAGTAGAGTTCACATCTGATGAGTTCAACTTATTTTGCAATGATCATGGTATTAAAAGACAAGTCTCTCCACCGAGAACTCCACAGCAAAATGGAATAGCTAAGAGAAGAAACAGATCTATTGTGGATTGTGCCAAAACCTTGATGATTGAAAAGAAAGTGCCACAAACATTTTGGAGAGAAGCAATAAGCACAACAGTTTACACCCTGAACCGAGTACAACTGAAGAAAGGAACTTTGAAGACACCATATGAAATCTGATATGACAAGAAACCTAATGTAAGTTACTTCAAAATCTTTGGAAGTAGATGCTATGTACACAAAGATGATAGAAATGGAAAGTTTGATCAGAAAAGTGAAGAACGAACATTTCTTGGTTATTCTTCTAGAAGTAAAGCGTTTAAATGTCTGATCAAATCATCTAACAAAATAGTAGAAAGTGCAAATGTGAAAATTGATGAATTTGCAGAAAGAAATGATGAAGGAAACTCCAAAGAACTAGAAGATTATGATGAATTTTTCTATGTTCAACTGACAAGTCTTACCGAGAGAACTGTTGAAGAAAATGAAAAGAATGTCCAGTTACCGAGTGATGAAGAAGATCATATAGAGTCTACCAAGCCTGTATTAGCCAAGTATGTCAGAAGACATCATGCATCAAGTCAGATTATAGGAGATAAAGATGATCCAGTGATGACAAGGAACAAATTGAGACATAACACATGTCTGATATTTGAATTTGAACCGAGAATAGTGAAAGAGGCATTTAACAGTGAAGATTGGATAAATTCTATGATAGAAGAGATTGATCAAATCAAGAAGAATGACACATGGACACTGGTCCCAAGACCGAAGGACAAAATGTAATCGGTACAAAGTGGATTTTCAGAAACAAGCTGAATGAAAAAGGTGAGGTCATTCGAAATAAAGCAAGACTAGTTTGGAAAGGATATGCTCAAGAAGAGGGAATTGATTATGGTGAGACTTTTGCACCTATGGCAAGACTTGAAGGAGTAAGAACATTGTTGGCATATGCTGCTTACAAAAATTTCAAGGTATATCAAATGGATGTCAAATCTGTATTTCTGAATGGTATATTAGAAGAAGTTTATATTGAACAACCTGAAGGATTTGTTGAAGACAAGAATAAAGATCAGGTATGTAAATTAAACAAAGCATTATATGGTTTGAAACAAGCACCTAGAGCATGGTATGAAAGATTGCACTCTTATTTAATCAAGATTGGTTTTATAAGAACAAGTGAAAACATCAATATGTACATGAAGAATGATGAAAATGGAATACTGATCTCAGCCATATTTGTTGATGATATTATCTTTTGTGGAAATGACACTTTATGCAAAAACTTTGGTAATGAAATGTGCAAATAATTTGAGATGTCACTAATCAGTGAGATAAAGTATTTTATAGGTTTATAGATATTGCAAATGAAAGATGAGATTTTCATTACTCAATCCAAGTACATAAAGGAAATCTTGAAGAAATTTGGAATGGATGATTCAAAACCAGTAAGTACTCCTATGACTACCAACTGTAAATTATCAAAGAATGATGAATCTGCATCTGTTGATGAGACACTTTACCGATCCATGATCGGAAAGCTACAATATGTTGTTCATAGCAGACCAGACATAGCACATGTAGTAGGTATAGTTGTAAGATTTTCTGCAGATCCCAAGGAAACACACATGACAACAATCAAGATAATTTTTTAGATACTTGAAAGGCATTGAAGATTATGGCTTAGTATATCAGAAAGGTAATGACTTTGATTTAAAATTTTATACTGATGCTGATTGGGCAGGCAACATTGATGATAGAAAAAGCACAAGTGGAGGAGCTTTCTTTTTAGGAGAAAGACTAGTGAGTTCTCTTAGCAAGAAACAAGGATGTGTTTCACAGTCAATAGCAGAAGCTGAATATGTTGTTGCAGCATTGAATTGTACCAATATAGCATGGATCAAACAACTGTTGGAAGGTATAAATGAGAAAGTTACCGAGCCAATAACTATGTTCTATGACAATACTAGTGCCATTAACATTTCAAAGAATCCTGTTATGCACTCTAAGACAAGGCACATCTCTATCAAATATCATTATCTTAGAGAAGAAGTTCAAGAGAAGAAAGTGGTGTTGGAGTATGTTAGCACAAAGGAACAAATCGCAGATATCTTCACAAAGCCATTGCCAAGGGACACTTTTGAGTATCTTAGAAGCAAGTTAGGGGTCCTACCCCTATCTTCTACTCACTACAGAGTTTGGTGAAAGCATCAATTCGATGAATCTACATATTATTATGTGTGGATTGATGCTTATTTACACACTTTAGGATGTTTTCTAAAGGTGTGCAGGAAGCAAATATAGGGAACGGGAATTGAAGACATAATGCTCTGACCGAGACTGAGTTGACACATAACAGCAAGGAATTCACTTCTTAGTGGAAGAAATCATGTTTTAGCTCTTTTACTTTTTGGCATTGTTGTCAAAGGGGGGGAAGACTATTGTATGGGGGAGAAGTCTGATGACAGGGGGAGAGCATTTCAGAATCTCACAGCAATCTGAATCCGAATCAATTAGATCAAATTAATTGGTTTTGCCATCAATGCCAAAGGGGGAGATTGTTGGCATTATAATAGACAAGGGGAGATTGTTGGCATTTCAATAAGGATATTGAGAAGGTTGTTGATGATTATGGATATAACTGATTAAGGATGTTTACTATCTCAATATTATTATTTTGTCATTGATGTCAAGAAATTGATTTTTTAATTCAGTATGATGTTGCCATATCTTAAGAAGTATGATTTGATGAGTATAAAGATGTCGGTAAAAGACACAGAAAGATTGTGATGAATAAGGGGAGAAATAAGTTATTCAATGGGAAACTATTACCGAGTTAGACAATGATGAGATCATGATGTTTAGATTGTTTTGATATCCTAAATATGCTATTGATTGAAAGTGTTGGGAGTATTTAAAACTGAGTCAAGATTATAGGCCCATTTCAAAATTTTGCCCTGCATTTCCAAATGATTAAAATAAGTCAGTTTGAATGGCCTAGTTAGCAAGGGGGTAAAATGGAGCCGGTTGATTTTCGGAGGGTAAGGCTCGGGATTCATGTCCCACACCTTTCATTTGGCCTATGCAATGATGTGCAACTTACAGAATTTATTTTGGATAAGTTTACTAGGTACCCATTTCGAGGGGTGAGCTGAAAGTGCATTCTAGGCACAAGTGCAAATTTTATTAAGTAGCCTACTTTGGGTGTTTATATCTTTTTCCATGTTTATTATCATGAAGAATTTCAAAATGGATTGAATTTTATGCATAAATGTGAGTCAAAATGCAAAATTTCAAGTCCTTATGAATCCGTTTGTAGTTTGTGATGTTTGCACAAGTGTAAAAATGTCCTGGTGAGCGTCATGTCAGAATGTTTGTTCTGGGCTAATGTTGGTATAAATGGTGAGCTACGTTTCAAATTTCAAGGCTCTACCAATCCGTTTGATCAGTTTTCAAAAGAGCTCATTTTGCCATCAAATTCAGTTATCCGCACTCCAGTGTTATATCAGTTAATGTAGTCGTTTTGGTGAGTGCGCCGTTTGCATCCTGTCAGTCTGGTGATCGAATTGAGAATTCAAAGATTTAATATGTACTTTAAGGTACCTATGTTTCACATTTGAGGACCCACGGAGGTCGTTTGATATTTTTGAGAAAGGCATCATGTGTTGCCAGAAGATTGACTTCATCAGGTCTGCAGTGTCGACAAAGCCAGTTGGCCATTTTCAGAAATTAATATCTCTTCGCTCGGGACTCATCTTGACAAACCGTTTGGTAGATGTCATCCTTTTATATCAGAGTACATGCCTGTCAGATGGCGAGCTCCAAAAAGGTGTTTTGACAGGTTTGAAAATTATGTCTTTGCGATTAAATGCGAAAATTGTGGCGTAATTGCCTGAAGGATGTAAAATGCAATTTTATGATCCGAAAACGATGCCGATCGTTTCCAAAGGTATTTTTGAGGTCCGTGAAGCTTTTCAGAGGTTAGTTGCATGAAAACAAAATTTTTTTTTAGTCGGACCCACTTTGGGGCCCGACTTGGCTCATGCTTGCGCATTAATTTTGTGACAGAATGGTTTTCATTTCATGGAATTTCAACTTCTAGACATAATCGAGGAAGTGATTAATGCTATTGGCTTACTCAAGGTTGAATGTTCTACAGTGGTGTATTAGAGATTCCAATCTTTAAAAAAAAACAAAAAAACTTATGCAATGGAAGCCGATGGTCTTGGAATAGATGTTTGAAACATCAAAAACTCCATGCAATGGCATTATCGTAGCTGGAGTGTGGTACGTGGGTCTTCATGTGTGCTCTTTGATTGCAAGTGTGGTGTGGATCTCCTTTCCTTAGTCTTCCCTGCTATGTAGAGAGCAAATTTGGGAAAATAAATTGAAATCATCAAGCAAATGCAATATGGCAGATTTGATGCCAAATCTCCCATACAACATGTAAAAACCCAGCCAAAGCAAAGAAGTGGCAGCGTGGCATGGTAAGGAGGCAATCAATAAAAACTTTCAAGCAAATTAAATAGCAAGTGTGCAGCTATGAATCCTCCCTTGCTGTGTGTGGCTTTGGCAAAAGCTTTCAAACAAATGCAAACAGAAATGGCAGATTGTGTAGTGAATAAGGGGCCATGGTTAATATTCCAAAGTAAAAACAGCAGTTGTAAAGTTTGATTCACAACCTTTGCCCATCTCTCCTTTGCGTGGCAAGGCAAGGCATGATCTTTCCAATGTCAAATGCAAATAGTAGCAGCAATAGAAACTTCAAGCAAACTCTTTGGTATGGTATAACCAAATTCCATGATTTCCAGCCAACATCCTCCCAAGCACATGGTGTTTGGAGAGTAAAGTTTTAAATTTTAAAACAAATGCCAGGCATCCTCCCTGCTGTGAGCTGTGGTTGGGTGAAATGTTAGCAGAAACATTTTTCTAATAAAGGCAAATCCCATTGGTAGCTCCTCCTCCCCTTTGCGTGGCAATGAAAGAGCCCATAGGAATTTCAAAGTAAATGAAGAGCCATTAAATTTCCAAACAAATGCAATTTCCATCCCTTTCTCCCACGCAACAAGAAAGAAAGGCAAAGAACTTCCAGGCGAATTTCATTGGCAGCCATGAAAACACTCAGAAATTGCTTCAAAAATGCATTCCCAGGCATAATCGATTTGTCCCACATTGGCTGGGAAGTGTAACTTTTTGGTATTTAAATATAAGGCTCCACCATACTATAATGTGTAAGCCATAAAGGCTTTTGACGAATGGTGCTTGATGGCACCCAAGGTGGGCCCACATACGAGCATGGATCTTGAGGCGACGGAGGAGGTGAGTCGACGGTGACCAAGTGGACCCCATGCAGGCACGCTTCTCGAAGCAGATAGGCAAAATTTTGCAGAGGAAGGCCGGCTTAACGAGTGAGCAAGTTCGAGATGGATCGACAGTGCGCGCTATTTCGCGAAAGGAAGATGCACGCGAGTTACACCCTGCGAAATAGCGAAAGTGAACGAGAGCTGTCCATGTGTCGTGATAGGTGGCAGTCCAATGGCGATGACGTGGCGCTGAGGTGGTGTACACGTGGCGACCAAGTGGCAGTGACAAAGCAGATGACGTGGCAGTGATGAGGTGTCATCCCAGGTGGCATCCGGTCAACCCCATTGACCAATCGGAGGCTACCACATGGAAAAAGTGTCAGGACCAAATGGAGGCAAAAAATCAAAATTAAAATGAATAAATGATATAGTTCTGACTATATTAAAATTCAAAATATTTAAATGACTGAGCACAAATGGGAATTAATTCACCCAGGGTCTAAATTTTGGCCAAAATATAAAGTATTATATATCGTCGGAAAGCTCTCGAAGTGAGGAATCTGATTATGAGGTTAATTTTTACAAATGTTGGATATTTTGGAGGAAGTTTCCATGGGAACAAAATTCAGTTAGAGAGGAGACACTTGGCAATTCAGTTGCAGATTTGATTTGGTTCCCTCTCCCTTTTATTCCCAATTCTTCTCAGTTGTAAGGGTTGCAAAAATTTGGAAAAATGCTCCAGATTTGATGGCTTCCATTTTCTGAAGATCTTGACCCAAGTTTGTAAATGCTTCTGTTTGGTTTCAGGGTATAGAGATTGCAATGCATTGTTGTAAATATGGTTTTAATTGCAGGTCTTACTTGTGTCAGGCATGAGTAATTTCCCACAAGATTGTCTCTGTGATATGTTTTTTCATTATTATGAATTCAATCCTCAAGGAGGATGAAATTTGTCATCTCAAGGAGATTGTATGATTGTTTGTAGGCATTCTTCAATGAAGAGTTTAAATTCTATAGTCAGTCATAAATAATGAAATATGTATCTAGATCTGATGAATTTGTGAATGAATCAAATAGTGCATTAATATAAGGTATTGATGCATGAATATCTTGTTTAAGGAAAACAAACTTGCATCTATGATTCATATTTGTAGTTCTGTGAGTGACTCTACTACCCAATGAACAAGGCACTAGTCTTTGACAGATTTGGGAATGGTCTCAGATATACATTTTAAAAGACAAATCTATTTCCCTTTATTTTTAGGGGTTAATGTTCTATCCTTCCAAAGCTCTATTTCACCTATTATTTGTATAAGATCCCGCCCATCTGTACATGTTACCTAATTTGATGAGCTTGTGGAATGGTTTGTCTGCTCATTGTTGATGCAGTCTTATGTTTGTGATTGTTGTATTCAATGCATCAAAAGGGTGTCCCCCCCTAGGTCTAGCAGAACCTAAAGTGCAGGAGGATCATTAGGATCCTATGTTATGTTGTCCAAGCCTTGAGGTGTTTCATTGATTGAGATTGGCTATCTCATAGATAGATTTGCAGGTGTCTTGGGTTATCACTTTTGGTGAGCATAAAAAATGGTGGCTCTGTTGGGGAGTAAATGAACTATCAAGAGCCTCTGGTTAAGAAAGAATTAATTCATATAAGGTTGAGATTATCCCATCCGAGTCACCACAACAAAAATGGCGACTCTGCTGGGGAGTTCATGGATCTGAATGTTTGATTGATGAGGTCAGAAGTTGAATGTATCCTTTGTTCTATCAATTTCATATCCATCCAGTCTGTCCATTGTGTATGCACAGAGTGTGAAAGTGAATTTATGAGTTAGAAAGTGTTCCTTGTTCTGGATCTGCAGAGTGATATGGGGTACATGTCATATTTTATGAAGGAGTAATAGCGAATGCATTGTTGAGAGTTGTAAGAAGTTCTTGCAGCTGCATGCAAATTTTTCCCCAATGTCATAATTGGGTGGCGACTCTAGTCTCTGTACCAATGCTTGAAGGAAGATTGTATTCCAGGACTTTCACAAGATTGGTTGATAATCTTATGAATCATATTAAGATGCAGATGGATCTAAGTAGTAGATGCTTAGACATGGTGCTTTCATCATAAAAAAGTGTTATAAAGTAGATGCAGTAAAAGATTTTAGTCACACATAACTCTGTGGTTCATACCAGTATTAAGAAGCTTGGAAGAGTGTTGATTGCAGCGAGATCAAAGGAGTAATAGAGAATTAAATTTGTGATTGAATGGTATTCTATTGTTAAAAATATCCTCTGTGCAAGAGGTGGTGACTCTGTGATAAAAGACCGTGCTAAAGTGTGAAGTAAATCTCCAGATCTACAAGAGTTTACAGCTGCAAATCTCCAAGTATTTTTTCAGAGGTTTCAAATGCAAAGATATGTGCTCTGAAAATTAGAATGTGTAATTTCGTTTTCCCATTTAGTGAACAACACTAGTCTAGAGGGAAAGAGAGGATCTCAAAATTGATTTGCATATCTATGTTGCTAAAATATTCAGTGTATGTGATCTTCCGTAGTATGCAAATTTAGGAAAGATTTGTGTTAAGCAGTGTTATGAATAGATCAATACAAGGATACTTGCTTGAGGTTTTTTATTCCAGATTGTATAATCATTTGTGGGAGTAGGAAAAAATAGCAGTAAAGATTTTCAGTCTTGTGTATTTCCACATAGAGCCATGCCTGGTGAAGTGTCACAACCGTATAATAGGAGAAGTTTCATCATGAACCATTATGCTGCTCTAAATTTCAGAGATATTTTGGGTTACCCAAATCCCATACCCACAGAAATTAGAAAGTATTTGCCCATATTCAGTGGGAAGAAATCAGAATCAGCATGTCAACATGTTAAAAGATTTTCAGATTTGATAGGAGAATTCAAAATTTGCCAAGAAGATGTATTTATGAAGTTGTTTATTCAGTCATTAAAAGAAGATGTAAGAGATTGGTTCTCTTTTTTGCCAGTGAATTCTATTACCTCATGGGAAGAATTGGTTTCAGATTTCATGGATCAATTCGATGAGAAGGTGAGTGATTCTGACTTGCTGAAAGAATTCACCTGTATACAAATCAGGGAAGATGAATTGGTACCAATGTTTAATATCATATTTTCACAAGCTTTGTCCAAAATTTCCAGAAAGTATAAACTTGATGATAAAGTATGTCTGGATGTTTATATGAGTGCATTTGATGAGAAGATGGGTTTCCTATTGAGAAACAAAGAACCCAAAACCTTGTATGAAGCCTTTAACATAGCTAGGGATATGGAAAATAACTTGAAGTTTGGAATCTTGAAGAGATTCGTGTTTGCTATTGTTTCATACCAAAGCACCTTCAATGGTGGAATACCATATCAAGTTGAGCAAACCATTCCGTGTTTAGGTGCATCAAGCTTTCCAGTTCCAAATGGTTTTGTTGATGCATGTGTTTCAGATTTAAATGAGAGTCAAGAACCTTTGCTATTAATGCTAGTTGTCTCTCACAGTAGTGATGGAATGATCAGTGGGAAGTGTTGTGAAAATGTTGATACAGAGATTGATATATACAAGGGATATGTATCATTTGATTTGTATGCCGGTTATGCTGATTATGTGGCTGCCAACTACCAAGTGAATCATGCATCTCTCCAGGATAATATTAATGAAAATAATGATGGTGATGACCATCAATCTTTACATGCTGCTGATGAATTTGATGTTGAAATACCAAATACAGAGGGATTACTAAGTGTTGCTGTTTGTCCAAGTGAAAGTGTGCAATATGATGAAAATCAGAATTGTTTGGTGCGAACAATAGTTGATCCTCTTTTAAACATTGATGGTGTCAATTGTGTTGAGGATGAAGTAAATGTTTTTTCAAATTTTACTTCAGACTTTGTTTCTTATAATCATGTTGATAATCTTTCTTTTTTGAAAGATATGCACAATGTTAATTCAGAAAATTGTAATGGTACACATGATTGCGATGAAGATATAGCACACATGGATGGACAAAAGTTTACGGAATCTCACATGGAACAACAAAGTGCAATGCAAGTCCATAAGATTGCAGAACTTAAGAAAGCTCTTGAGGTTGTGGATAAGAAGGTTCAAATGTTGGAGAGCCTTGGAACTATTGATGAAGACCTTCTGAAATATAGTGAGGAGAATTCTTCGGAAAAGGACTGTGAATTGAATGCTTGTACATTTGATGAACATGGTGATCTAACAGATGGTTTTATGACAGAAAATTTTAGTGAACATGCTGAAAAGTCATCTGATAAAATAAATTGCAGCGATGTTCATTTTCATTCTTTGGCTGATGACGAGTGTTCTATTGGTGAAGAAGATCAGTTGTGGCAAGATAAGTTTGATTATCTTGATTTTCAGAATGATGGTCATAGAATAAAATCTCATGAATATGAAACATGGAACACTGAGGATTGTTCTAGCCAAGTTTCATTTTCTTCTTTGTCTGATGAAGATGATTATGAGGATCGAATGGATGGTGTCTTTAGAAATTTTACTAATGCTTTATTCAATGCTGATATAGATACGGACCAGCCACTTCAGTGTCATAACGTTCATAAAGGGATTGTCCATTTGGTTTCTAACCCTTTGTATGAAGAAATAACTGATCAGCCAGATGTTGTAAATGATGAACCAGTCCATAATACTGATGGAAATCCAAACAACAATAGTGTGGGTTGTAAAAAATTATTTCATGATGAAAGTAATAGGCATGGATTATGTGATGATCATTTAAAACTACAAATGAAAGTGTTTCAGTGGGATATAAGTATGGATGAAAAAGATTCAACTGAGGATTTGCTTCAGCCAGAGGTATGCATTCTTTTCGATGAATGGGATGTTGAGAATGCAGAGGTTCTCAGTTTGATGAGCAAGGATAGTATGAGGTGTGATCAACATAGTGAAGTAGCACATCTGGATGGTAATGTTCATGTTCCTTGTTTGCATCGGTTGACTAGTAATGCCTCTCATTCTATGAATTTAAATGCTAACAAGGTGAGTGCTGATAGGAATTGCAATGTTGAAAATGAGTGTTTTATTTTCCAAGTTCAGCATGATGATGTCCTTGCAAATGGTAGAATTGATTGGGATAATGAGATGCATGGTATCTTGTGGGAAGGCCTCTATGGTGAATTGTCTCATATTTTTACTTGTGTTGAAGTAGTGCATGGTTACAAAGTTCAGAATCAGACAAGAGGTAAGCACACTAGCTATTTCAGTAATGAGACAAAAGAGGTGGATTTTAAAAGCTATGCTCAGTTGTTACTGGAAGGTGCCTTTGTTTGGATCATGGTATTAAGTGATGAGAATCAGATTTTTGACAGAGGTAAATACTAAAGATTGTTTGAGCAGCTTGTATTTAGTTTTAAGCATGTTTGTATCTATTGTACAGTCGCTTTGCTTTAGTTGTGTGGTTTTCAATAAAGTGCCCTACTATTTGGGTAGAATAAGGAAGCCTTGTTTTGAGAAGAGAAGAATTGAGAGAAGAATGATCCATTTTTGGGTGGTCTGCTTAACCAAAGATATCTGGATTCTTGTGTCGATCTTGCAATCAACCATCCCCAGTCAGAGCCACTGTTGGGAGTATTTAAAACCGAGTCAAGTTTATAGGCCCATTTCAAAATTTTGCCCTGCATTTCCAAATGATTAAAATAAGTTAGTTTGAATGGCCTAGTTAGCAAGGGGGTAAAATGGAGCCGGTTGATTTTCGGAGGGTAAGGCTCAGGATTCATGTCCCACACCTTTCATTTGGCCTATGCAGTGATGTGCAACTTTCAAAATTCATTTTGGATAAGTTTACTAGGTACCCATTTCGAGGGGTGAGCTGAAAGTGCATTCTAGGCACAAGTGCAAATTTTATTAAGTAGCCTACTTTGGGTGTTTATATCTTTTGCCATGTTTATTATAATGAATAATTTCAAAATGGATTGAATTTTATACATAAATGTGAGTCAAAATGCAAAATTTCAAGTCCTTATGAATCCGTTTGCTCAGTTTTCAAAGCTCAATCCGTTTGTAGTTTGTGATGTTTGCACAAGTGTAAAAATGTCCTGGTGAGCGTCATGTCAGAATGTTTGTTCCGGGCTAATGTTGGTATAAATGGTGAGCTACGTTTCAAATTTCAAGGCTCTACCAATACGTTTGATCGGTTTTGAAAAGAGCTCATTTTGCCATCAAATTCAGTTATCCGCACTCCAGTGTTATATCAGTTAATGTAGCTGTTTTGGTGAGCACGCCGTTTGCATCCTGTTAGTCTGGTGATCGAATTGAGAATTCAAAGATTTAATATGTACTTTAAGGTACCTATGTTTCAAATTTGAGGACCCACGGAGGTCGTTTGATATTTTTGAGAAAGGCATCATGTGTTGCCAAAACATTGACTTCATCAGGTCCGCAGTGTCGACAAAGCCAGTTGGCCGTTTTTGAAAATTAATATCTCTTCGCTCGGGACTCATCTTGAGAAACTGTTTTGGTAGATGTCATCCTTGTATATCAGAGTACATGCCTGTCAGATGGCGAGCTCCAAAAAGGTGTTTTGACAGGTTTGAAAATTACGTCTTCGCGATTAAATGCGAAAATTGTGGCGTAATTGCCTGAAGGATGTAAAATGCAATTTTATGATCCGAAAATGATGCCGATCGTTTCCAAAGGTATTTTTGAGGTCCGTGAAGCTTTTCAGAGGTTAGTTGCATGAAAACGAATTTTTTTTTTAGTCGGACCCACTTTGGGGCCCGACTTGGCTCATGCTTGCGCATTAATTTTGTGACAGAATGGTTTTCATTTCATGGAATTTCAACTTCTAGACATAATCGAGGAAGTGATTAATGCTATTGGCTTACTCAAGGTTGAATGTTCTACAGTGGTGTATTAGAGATTCCAATCTTTTAAAAAAAAGCAAAAACTTATGCAATGGAAGCCGATGGTCTTGGAATAGATGTTTGAAACATCAAAAACTCCATGCAATGGCATTATGGTAGCTGGAGTGTGGTACGTGGGTCTTCATGTGTGCTCTTTGATTGCAAGTGTGGTGTGGATCTCCTTTCCTTAGTCTTCCCTGCTATGTAGAGAGCAAATTTGGCAAAATAAATTGAAATCATCAAGCAAATGCAATATGGCAGATTTGATGCCAAATCTCCCATACAACATGTAAAAACCCAGCCAAAGCAAAGAAGTGGCAGCGTGGCATGGTAAGGAGGCAATCAATAAAAACTTTCAAGCAAATTAAATAGCAAGTGTGCAGCTATGAATCCTCCCTTGCTGTGTGTGGCTTTGGCAAAAGCTTTCAAACAAATGCAAACAGAAATGGCAGATTGTGTAGTGAATAAGGGGCCATGGTTAATATTCCAAAGTAAAAACAGCAGTTGTAAAGTTTGATTCACAACCTTTGCCCATCTCTCCTTTGCGTGGCAAGGCAAGGCATGATCTTTCCAATGTCAAATGCAAACAGTAGCAGCAATAGAAACTTCAAGCAAACTCTTTGGTATGGTATAACCAAATTCCATGATTTCCAGCCAACATCCTCCCAAGCACATGGTGTTTGGGGAGTAAAGTTTTAAATTTTAAAACAAATGCCAGGCATCCTCCCTACTGTGAGCTGTGGTTGGGTGAAATGTTAGCAGAAACATTTTTCTAATAAAGGCAAATCCCATTGGTAGCTCCTCCTCCCCTTTGCGCGGCAATGAAAGAGCCCATAGGAATTTCAAAGTAAATGAAGAGCCATTAAATTTCCAAACAAATGCAATTTCCATCCCTTTCTCCCACGCAGCAAGCAAGAAAGGCAAAGAAATTCCAAGCGAATTTCATTAGCAGCCATGAAAACACTCAGAAATTGCTTCAAAAATGCATTCCCAGGCATAATCGATTTGTCCCACATTGGCTGGGAAGTGTAACTTTTTGGTATTTAAATATAAGGCTCCACCATACTATAATGTGTAAGCCATAAAGGCTTTTGACGAATGGTGCTTGATGGTGCCCAAGGTGGGCCCACATGCGAGCATGGATCTTGAGGCGATGGAGGAGGTGAGTCGACGGTGACCAAGTGGACCCCATGCAGGCATGCTTCTCGAGGCAGATAGGCGAAATTTTGCAGAGGAAGGTCGGCTTAACGAGTGAGCAAGTTCAAGATGGATCGACGGTACGCGCTATTTCGCGAAAGGAAGATGCACGCGAGTTACACCCTGCGAAATAGCGAAAGTGAATGAGAGCCGTCCACGTGTCGTGATAGGTGGTAGTTCAGTGGCGATGATGTGGCGCTGAGGTGGTGTACACATGGCAGCCAAGTGGCAGTGACAAAGTAGATGACGTGGCAGTGATGAGGTGTCATCCCAGGTGACGTCTGGTCAACCCCATCAACCAATCAGAGGCCGCCACATCGCAAAAGTGTCAGGACCAAATGGAGGCAAAAAATCAAAATTAAAATGAATAAATGATATAGTTCTGACTATATTAAAATTCGAAATATTTAAATGATTCAGCACAAATGGGAATTAATTCGCCCAGGGTCTAAATTTTGGCCAAAATATAAAGTATTATATATCGCCGGAAAGCTCTCGGAGTGAGGAATCTGATTATGAGGTTAATTTTGACAAATGGGGGATATTTTGGGGGCAGTTTCCATGGGAACAAAATTCAGTTAGAGAGGAGACACTTGGCAATTTAGTTGCAGATTTGATTTGGTTCTCTCTCCCTTTTATTCCCAATTCTTCTCAGTTGTAAGGGTTCCAGAAATTTGGAAAAATGCTCCAGATTTGATGGCTTCCATTTTCTGAAGATCTTGACCCAAGTTTGTAAATGCTTCTGTTTGGTTTCAGGGTATAGAGATTGCAATGCATTGTTGTAAATATGGTTTTAATTGCAGGTCTTACTTGTGTCAGGCATGAGTAATTTCCCACAAGATTTTCTCTATGATATGTTTTTTCATTATTATGAATTCAATCCTCAAGGAGAATGAAATTTGTCATCTCAAGGAGATTGCATGATTGTTTGTAGGCATTCTTCAATGAAGAGGTTAAATTCTATAGTCAGTCATAAATAATGAAATATGTATCCAGATCTGATGAATTTGTGAATGAATCAACTAGTGCATTAATATAAGGTATTGATGCATGAATATTTTGTTTAAGGAAAACAAACTTGCATCTATGATTCATATTTGTAGTTCTGTGAGTGACTCTGCTACCCAATGAACAAGGCACTAGTCTTTGATAGATTTGGGAATGGTCTTAGATATACATTTTAAAAGACAAATGTATTTCCCTTTATTTTTAAGGGTTAATGTTCTATCCTTCCAAAGCTCTATTTCACCTATTATTTGTATAAGATCCAGCCCGTCTGTACATGTTACCTAATTTGGTGATCTTGTGGAATGGTTTGTCTGCTCATTGTTGATGCAGTCTTATGTTTGTGATTGTTGTATTCAATGCATCAAAAGGGTGTCCCCCCCTAGGTCTAGCAGAACCTAAAGTGCAGGAGGATCATTAGGATCCTATGTTATGTTGTCCAAGCCCTGAGGTGTTTCATTGATTGAGATTGGCTATCTCATAGATAGATTTGCAGGTGTCTTGGGTTATCACTTTTGGTGAACAACGGAAAGGTTAATACTATACTATGTTACTGAGAAAAGAACCTAGTCGGTAAACCCTAAGGAACCTAGTCGGTAAACCCTAAGGTTATCACTATCGGTTAATGAAGGCGGAAGGTCTATCAAGTGAAGTTTAGTATTTATTGAGTTGCAACCAATCTGTAACAGAATGTATTAAATGATTAAAAGCATTATTTAATGAAGGAAGCTGATGAGTTGGAATAGATTAAATGATTGGTATGTCATGCATGAAGTTTGTTAAAAGAATCTATGGCAATAGAAGATTGATAGAAAGATCTACAACTCAAATTGAACCCTAATACCTTAGCACAAGCTCCAAGAAATGTATGCAAGTTCCAAGGTGAGGTAAAACATTTTCAGATCGAAGGATACATTGAACCTATTGAAGTTTAAAGATCTGATGGCTATGATTGATCATGGGATATGTGATCAAGGAGATTAAGTGGTTAGCAAATTGTTTATAAATAAGGAACTGTTGATAAACAATGCATATGAGAAAGTGTAAGCACGGGGATCCTACATAGTGATTACCAAGCATAGAAGCTTGAAGACATGTTTGATTAACAGAGTATAGAGCCTAGTAGAGGGAAAAGATAAGTCCTATGACTAGATTGTATTTAAGTGAATAAGAATATGCTTTAGCATTTTGGATGTGAAGTTGCAGATATATTTTATTACTGTTATTTTGTAAAGTGACAGAAAATCTCTTAACCGAGTGGACTTAACAGTCTTATTTGTAAAACCCTCTAGCAAGGTGACATATTGATTGAGTGTTTGAAATCCTTTAACAAGGTCACTTCTAACAAGGTGAAGATCCTAACAGATCTGAGGGAAATCCCTTAACCAAGTCACATCTAGCAATGTGTTTGTAATCTTTAATAGGATTTTCTTTTAACTGAGCATACTCTAGAAGAGTATATTTCTTAGTGGGTCCAAAATCCCATAGTGGTTTTTCCCTATTTGGGTTTCCACGTTAAATCTGGTGTTATGAGTGTTATGATGTTTATATGCTTACGAGTTTGCATGTTTAGCAGCTTTGGTTATATTGCTGAAGTATATGTTACCGAGGTTGAATCTGTTGTTTTTATGGAAGATTAAGTTTGTATGATTCACCCCCCCTCCTCTCATCTTGTTAGCTTGGCACCTATACTTAACAATTAGTATCAGAACTATCACATCTATGTGAAAATGAATGTCCCAAAGTAGAGCCACTGATAGCCCTAAAAAATGATTGCACAAGAATTTTCATTTTTGAGCTTGAATATTGATCATTCTAGTTTTATTGTGTCCTCTGTCAAAGTTCAAAGTCTAGGATTTAGGGTTCATCAAATTTTCCTAAGCCTTGTGAAGAAAAAGCCTTAACATTGTTATATTTTGTCGTTACTTTTTCCCACTTAGGCCAAGGGTTGGTTACCATTGTCGGGGCCATTTTATTTCCTAAAGAGCTAAGTTGTGTTAGACCAGTCCATCTAGTGATTTTCCTAAAGTCACACGAAACATTTCCTTGTGGTCGGTCCCTTTTCAATGTTTGTGCTTGCGCCCATAAAATTTTCCTAAGTATATAAATTTTTGTTGGCATTTGCATGGAGATTGCATTAATGATTTTTTATATTGTCATTGATGTCAATTAACCGGTAATGATTTTGTTGGAAAGTTGTTTTGTAACCGGTAGGAAGAGCTAGTGAAAGGAAACTGTAACCGGTAGGTTAGTGTGTGGTTGCTGAACTATGTGATTATTGTATTGTGAGCAAAATTGTATGATGTACAACCAACTAGTAAATGAAGACAAATTGAAGACAAGATGAAGACAAGGAGAGTACATGGTAAAATTTGAACCAGGATTCCTATTCACAATCACAACAATCAATGGTATTGATATTTGTATTGTCATCAATGCCAAAGGGGGAGATTATTGGCATTTGCATGGAGATTGCATTAATGATTTATTATATTGTCATTGATGTCAATTATCTGGTAATGATGTTGTTGTAAAGTTGTTTTGTAACCAGTAAGAAGAGCTAGTGAAAGGAAACTATAACCAGTAGGTTAGTTTGTGGAGTGAAGCGGTATTGCTAAGTATTGGAGAGTTGAACCGGTAAACCCTACTTGTTGTTTTTGATAAACCCTAACCTATTAAGTTTGGTGAATTGGTTATATTGGTTTATGATCTAATGATGAGTGGTAATGATTATGACACATATGCATATTGTATGAAGAGAGTTTCAAAGTTACTTTGGCGCATTGAGGTAACATTTTTTTTGTCTTGGGAATAAGCAAGTATACTGCATATAATGCAAATCGCGTGATGAGTTACCAAGTTCGATGAAGCGACGGTCAAGGAGTAGTTGAGGCTTTCTTGAATGATGTGTAGATATTGTTATGTAGTCCAGTGGTCATACTTGAACCGACTTGTTTGTAGTCTCTATCAGAATTAGGTTTTTGTTGTGATACAGACCTAATTGATTTGTTTATAAGGTCGATGAGTTGTTTAGTTGTAGTGTGTAATCGACCGGATCCTTGTTCTTTCATCATACCATCAATTAGTATCAGAGCTTCATAGATCCTCTAAGGTCTAAGCCTAACAACTTGAGGTAAAGATCTTGTAGATCATGATGAATAAGAAAGGCCTGAAGTTTAATAGAGAGAACTATAGGATATGGAGTGACAGAATAAAAATTTATATCAAGAGTCTTGGAAATCAATACTGGGAACATGTTAATACTCAATATATTGCACCTACTAGGATTATGACTGATGATCAGAAGAAAGAGCAACAAGAAAACAATCAAGCATTGGAGGCTATTATCAGTTCTTTATCTGATGCTGAATATGTTGATGTTCATGGTTTGGAGACTATACATGAGATATGGAAGAAACATGAAGAGATTTATAGCGGTGATGAACATGTGAAGATTGCCAAGGAAGAGAGTCTAAGAGGGAATTTTGATGACATGCAGATGGGTGAAGGTGAGAATATCCAATGGTATGGTCAGAGGATAAAAGAGATAGTTGGTGAGATCAAGAGTGTTGGTGGTAAAATGGATGATGCCATAGTTTTTAGTAAGGTATTGAGAACCCTGCTACTGGTCTATGCTATCCGAGTTACAACCATTCAGGAGTTGAAATCTATTGATAAAACCAAGGTAACCCTTGAATCCATCATTGGTAAGATTACTACTTTTGAATTAAATGGTTATGATGGTAGTATTCAGAAATCTAAATCAACATTTAGAGCTTCTATTTCTAACCCATCTATGAGAAAAAGTAGAGATGTCAGTCATAGTTATGAATCTAGATCCAGTAGAGAAGTTGATGATGAAGATAGTTTAGTTGATCTTGAAGCATTGTTGGCCAAGCGATTTCCTAGAGGAACCGACAAATATAGAGGTAAATTATCTTTAAAATGTTTTACATGCAACAAAATTGGATATATAGCTGCTAACTGTCCTAATGGTGATAATGAGCACAAGGGAAACAAGTTCAAGAAGTACAAGGGAAAAGGTAAGAGAGATTGTCTTATTGCAGTTGATGGTGGTATCAATGATGAGGAATCTTATGGTGATGCTAATGAAGACATTGTGTTTGTAGCTATTAAAGAAGAAACATCTGATTAGAAATCTTTAGTTTCACGAATGGATAATTTTGATAATTGGATCATTGATAGTGGTTGTTCACATCACATGACCGGTGACCGGAGAAAATTTATTTCTTTAAAGGAATTTGATGGCAGAGTTGTAAGATTTGGTAATGACTCACCCTACATGGTTAAAGGTAAGAACTATTTCTCTTAATGGAAAGAGCAGCACAGATGATGTCTACTAGGTTGAAGGTCTAAAGCACAATCTGTTGAGTGTTGCCCAACTCAATGCCAAAGGATATCCATTGGAGTTTAAAAATGGCATGTACAAAATCTATGGGAGAAAAGGTGAACTGATTGCAACTAGAAAGAAAACTAAAGGTAACCTATTTCGCCTGAATCCTAAAGTCAGGAACTATTTAATTGCTAAAATAGATGAAAGTTGATTTTGGTATAAGAGATTTTGTCTATTGAATTTTGATAGCATTGTTAAAGTAAGTAATTCAAAGACAGTGAGAGGTTTGCCTCAATTAGACAAACCGGTTAATGCTCTTTGTAAGGAATGTCAGTTGGAAAAGATGACATCCTCAGATTTCAAGAGAAAGTCTTTTTTAGCAGAGCATCTGTTAGATTTGGTTCATAAAAACCTACGTGGACAAATAAGGACTAAAAGTATTCAAGGTGATAGATATTTTATGATCTTTACTAATGATTGCTCAAGGATGATGTGAGTCACATTCTTTAATAAAATAAAAGCATTTGGTAAGTTCAAGGCATTCAGGGCCTTAGCTAAAAAGGGGAGTGAAAAGAAGATAAAGTTCCGAGGACAGATCAAGGCGGAGAATTCACTTCTGAGGAGTTCACTAGATATTGTGAAGAAAATGGTATCAAACAAGAGTTTTTTGCACCAAAGACACCACAAGAAAATGGAATTGCAGAGAGAAACAACCAGCCAGTTGTTGAAGTTTCTAGGATGATGTTGATACAAGGAGGTGTAGCGAAAACTTTTTGGAGGGAAGCTATCAACACAGCTGTCTACACAATGAACAAGATTTTGGTAAAAAGAGGTAAGGACAAGACTCCTTATGAATAATTGTATGGTAGATCACCTAATGTTGGTTATTTTAAGATATTTGGTAGAAAATGTTTTATTAAGAGAGGTGACTATGTTAGCAAATTTGAGGCTAAAAGTGATGAAGGTATATTTCTTGGTTATTCCATCAAGAGTAAGGCCTACAAATGTTTTAACAACCGGACACAGAGAATCATAAAGAGTGTTGATGTTTGAGTGGATGAGTATCCTGAAGTCTCAGGGGAAACCAGTGTGGAGAAAAAGGATGAAGATCCTTGCATTTTGTTTTTGGAACTGGAACCTGTGAAACCTAAAACAAGTAAAGCAAATACTGATGTACTAGTTCAACCGGAACAGGTAGATTCAAAAGAATATGATGATAATGAAGATGAACCTAAAGATAATGATCATGTTATTCTGAGGTATGTGAGACTCGATCACAATCCTGAACAGATTATTCGAGATAAGGATGCTGGAGTGCTAACCAGAAGAAGAATCAGAAAAAAGTCTTGAATGATCTCCACTATTGATCCTAGAACTGCTAAGGAAGCATTTGGTGATGATCATTGGGTTAAATCTATGGAGGAATAACTTTAACAAATTGAGAAGAACAACACTTGGACTCTAGTACCCCGATCGATAAATAAAAATGTGATAGGCACTAAGTGGGTTTTTAGGAACAAATTGAATGAAGATGTTGTTGTGGTTCACAACAAAGCTATATTAGTTTGCAAAGGTTATGCACAAGAATAAGGAGAAGATTATGGTGAGACTTGTAGTACCCCTCCTCGATCAACCTCTTTTATATGTTTTGAGTTACTTCAGTGACTGTTCTGTGAAACATTTTTGTATTTTGATTCAGATATTATGCGATGTTATTTCATGCTTTATTTGGATTTATGGTGTATGATTTATGCAGTATTTCAGTGCTTATGATTAATGCTATTTTATGGATCATTATCATGGACTGACACTTTTCCCTTATATTGCGATGTGTTATTTATATGTTGCATGTTTACAAGTGTATTGGGATGCGAGGTGATGATTTTCCTTCACTCACTCTGGTGAGACAGGGAACGTCACAATTCTCCTTCATCGGTGTATTTACCGTATTTGTATATATATTGGTCTATATGCACATGTGGTTCTTTGGTGCAAGACATTACAAGTACTAGTACTGGGTAGGTACGAGGTATTGACTCCACCTGGTTTCGTAGGTCTGAGCATGCCTTATATATATGATGGGAGTGGAGGAGATAGTTGTTGTACCCTAGCTTGACCGCAGTTACACTCGTGTGAGTGTTGTCAGTTGGTTGTGTTTTCCTCGTCTTGCTGTTATGCGTGTCATGTTGCCTTGGTTTGGTCATTTGAGAGTCGTCATTTGATCTATCTTGGTTTTGTGTGTTTTTGTTTATTTAAATGGTTATTTAATTTAAATGGATGTTGCTATCTTGTGTTGGTGTAATCATTTAATTATTATGCTCTGTGATTATTGATTTATTAAATTGACGAATTGCTAGATTAAATGGTTAAATGGCTTAATTTATTGTGTAAGTTGCATTAATATTTTTGTGAAATAAATAAATTGTCTAACCATTTAAAAAGGTTAAATGCTTATGTTGAAGGAAGTGTTTATGGAAAGAGAAATAAATCTGATTGCCTTTTTAGTTTTAAAATATTTAAATTTGATTGGATGAAAACTTTAACCTAGAAGCTTGGGTTAAAAGATATTTTGGGCATCCATTCTAGGCATTCAGGGTAGGGGAAGAAGAGGATTTTTGGAGAGAAAATTCTGGAAAAACTTCCTAAAGGAGCTAGAAATTCGACCTGGCTGCAAGACTGGAGTTTCTTCATCCCTTTTGCTTGCTAATTGCTTCAAGGTTGGAGGTTCCCTTCTTGTCTTGAATTTGTTTTTGAAATTTTCAGTTTGCTTCTTGTGTATGGAAATTTATGTATTCTGCCTATAGATTCTTTTTGGAATGTTGAAATGGAAGAAAGATTGCATGATATAGTTGATTGTGTGACGCTATAAGCATATGGTTGCATTCAGGAAAAGAATTTGTTCATTTCTTCTCTAGTGTGTGTTATTTGTTCATAGCAAGCAATTTCTTGATTTACCTCTTCTTCGGAAAGAAAAATTTTAGATTGGGCTTGCTGGGTGCATCCTTGTTTCTATTCTATCATGATTTGGCTAGCTATTCTTTCCAGTGTGTCTATTTCACCATTTACCTTGCTGGTAAACTCTTCTTTGAAATTTTGGAAATTGGTACTGTATGTGTGTGCCCATGAAATAATTCTAGAAATGGAATGTTCGAAGTGGTAAGTGTTACCTGTTCGAAGTGGTAAGTGTTACCGGTTCGAAGTGGTAAGTGTTACCGGTTTGAAGTGGTAAGTGTCACCGGTTGGAAGTGGTAAGCATTACCGGTTCGAAGTGGTAAGTGTCACCAGTTGGAAGTGGTAAGTGTTACTAGTTGGAAGTGGTAAGTATTACTGGTTGGAAGTGGTAAGTGTTACCGGTTCGAAGTGGTAAGTGTCACCGGTTGGAAGCGGTAAGTGTTACTGGTTGGAAGTGGTAAGTGTCACCAGGTGGAAGTGGTAAGTGTTACCGGTTCAAAGTGGTAAGTGTTACTGGTTCGAAGTGGTAAGTGTTACCGGTTGGAAGTGGTAATTGTCACCGGTTGGAAGTGGTAAGTGTTACCGGTTCGAAGTGGTAAGTGTTACCATTTCAAAGTGGTAAGTGTTACCGATTCAAAGTGGTAAGTGTTATTGGTTCGAAGTGGTAAATGTCACCGGTTGGAAGTCGTAAGTGTCACTGGTTGGAAGTGGTAAGTGTTACCAGTTGGTAGCGGCAATGTTACTAGTGGTAGCAGCACTATTAGTAAGTGGTGTCTGTTGTCTTGGCAACAGCACAACCGCGGGTTGGTTTGACCCCCACTTTGTTTTGAGCCCTAACAGGTCTTCAAACCAGTTTGTGTTAAGAAGTTAAATTTTATAAATGAAATATTTAAAGTGGTATTGCATGATGTAATGTGGTTTTCATGTGATTTTTATTATGTGGTTAATAAATTTATCAATGAAAATTAAGGCATGAATTGGACATTCAAATGGGTAGATTTGGAATATTGATTTGGAAATTGATTAGATGTGACTACTAGAAAGGAGTGTTTTATTTAATTTTCAATCAATGATGTTGCAAGTGTTTATGATGCTGATATTTTCAAAGATTTTCTAAATGCGGATTTGATGTATTTATCTATCCTTGCAAGTGTTTATTGTGATATTTTGGTCTATGGTTCAGTCATCCCGTGGTGGTGTAATTGGTACCTTTGACGAAGTGATATATGTTGGCTCCATTGTCTTAAACATGTAGTGTATTTTCCTTATGGTTAGTCAAGAGTCAATATGTCCTTGTTTGACCACTTGTTTCTGATAGTGGTGTTATGGTTGTCTGCTTCGCCATAGGGTCCTCGGGGAGTGACCATGCTTGTTTAGTGTCCCTTGAGAGAGTGGCTTTCGCTTGGGGGTTGCACCCAAGTGGTAGGTATTACAACCCAATGAAAGTCAGATAATAACTGGTAATCTAATGAACTGATTAGGTGGGTAGTTTCATAACATTAATTAGATAATGTACCTCGCACATAGGTGGGTTCTTGTATTGAGGCTCATAATGTAGTGAGAAGGCCTGGAATGGCAAACCGGACACCTTGTCTTCACAAAAGGTTGGAAGGGTCCACATGAGACTTAGTTGGAGCCAGAGGTTTGGGAGAGGTTACCAGGACAGAGATTCGGGACCTATGACAGCCTACCGAGGTAACCATCAAGCTATGCGATGACACTCTCTCTTAAGGTTCACTTGTGTGTGTGATGTCGAGTCACTTGTGTTTTTGTGATGTTGAGTCACCTGGATTATTGTGGAGTCTCTTGTGTTGTCATGGAGTCGTGTTGTTTTATCGACCATGTCATGCTTTTGCTTGCTTGAGGGTCCTCAACTATCTCCTTGCATGGAGGGGTGATTCCATTTTGGGAATTACATGGTCGGGTGGTAGTGCCACTTCCCATCGAATGTTCGGATTTGTGCCTTCATGCGAGGATTGGCTTCACAGGTGTTCCTGTGGTTAGTGACTCTTTCTTCATCTCATGTTTTGAAGATTATTGGTATTTGTAGACCTATGTGGTCATAGTATCATTGTAATATTGATCTTATGTAACCTTGTAATTGGATGAGATCTATCCTTTATGTTTATTGAGAAGCTATGTATTGGAAGAGCAATGCAATCCTATGTTTGGATATTTTTATCAGTTTCCTTAATGATGTTAGTAAATGCTTATTGAAGTGGAAATTATGTTGTATCATTTCAATCTTTCTATGATGAATATTTATTTTCTTATGGCTTCTTGTGATCATTGAGTTAATGATGCATATGTGTATTTATGATTTTGTGGAATTTATTCTTGAAGTTAATCCTTCATTGGTAACCCTTAAGGAATTCTGGTGTATGTCTTCCGCTTGTGTTATTGTGCATGTTGTGTAAATGCACATGATGTTTATACTTAAAAATAATAATTATTTCACCCTTTGTTGTGGGTTTTCCTTTGGGGTTCCTGACAGGGCATTACTTTTGGTATCAGAGCCCATGTTTCAACACTGGGTACTCTGGGTTTGTAGTGAGCCCATTTGCCTTGACCTTTTTGTGTAGGTCTTGTGGTGTGACTTCCTTGTGTCTTTCTTTGCCTTTGATTTGAACCTTTTTCTCTTGTACAGTGTTTAGGTCATGGCTAGGAAAGCCAAGGGAGGTGGCTGCGTTGGTGGCTGCACCAGAGGCAGAGGAGGAGGAAGGGGTCGAGGTTCTGACCGCCATAGTCCTTCGCCACCACCCACTCATGCAAGTGTGGATAGAGATCAGTCAGTTCATCAGGAGGAACGACCCTTAGTAGAGCAGGTTCCCAAAAAGGAGGAGCTGCATCAGATGTTTCATGAGGTGCTAGCTAGACTAGGCCCCAGATCCGAGATGGATCAGCCCATCCATGGCTGGGTAAAGGAGTCGTTTCAGGGGATTCCAGAGAGAGAGAGATCTCCTAGAAGGAGAGAGGTCCTAGTGGACTCAGATCCAACTATCTTAGGGCACATGAGGGACTTGATGAGGTCCAATCCTCCCTTCTTTGATGGAAAAGGTATCGGTCTCGAGGCAGAGACCTGGCTTATCAGTTTAGATCAGTGTTTTGCTATCTATCCTTATAGTAGCAACACTAAGGCGAGATGTGTGATCATGCATCTCAAGAGCTTCGCATCTATCTGGTGGAGATTAGAGGAGGAGAGGATCGGTGTGAGCATTAACACCACATCTTGGGAGATCTTTTTGGAGAGGTTCAGAGCATGATTTATCTCACCCCAGTGGAGGCAGTCACGAGAAGATGAGTTCTATGCTCTGTGCCAGTTTGGATTGTCAGTTGATTAGTTTGAGCACAAGTTCTATGAGCTCAAATAGTATGTTAGGATTGGAAATGATGAGGCTATGCTTGTGCAACACTTCTTAAGGGGTCTTAATGACCGCATTAGTGGAGGAGTGAGAGTTTTTGAGCCTTCTTCAGTGGAGGTAGCCGTGGTGAAAGCCAGGTTGGTGGAGTAGAACCTTAGCCATGCTCATGGCGGCCAGTCTGGAGTTCAGATTGGGAGTGATCCTTTCAGTGGATCTAGAGGTAGAGGGAATTAGTCCCAGACTGCTGCACCTTTTAGGAGTCCTTGGGCACCTGCCAAGGGTGGACAACAACAACAGTAGTCTCAGGGCCAGCAGGGTGTTATTTGTCAGGTTTGGAAGAGTAGGTTCTGGAAGAAGGGTAGGCAGACCTTTCCAGGGTAGTCTTCTCAGGGAGCATCTTAGGCCCCTAGTGGGGAGAGCTTTCAGTAGTCTAGTGGATCATCTGGAAGTAGAGGACTTGGCAGTGGAGCTTGCTTTACTTGTGGTCAGCTTGGCCACAAGGTTGCTCTGTGTCCTCAATGTTCGCATCAGTCGGTTAGTTAGAGGCCAGCCACATCAGAGCCAATAGTGGGGGATGCAGGTAGATCCCATAGAGTATTTGCAGTGGTGGATGACCGCCAGGCTGAGCATCAGAGTACTGTGATTGAGACCACAGGTGTGTTGCGTGGTATTTTAGAAGAATCCAAAGGAAACACATTTGATAGCAACCAAGAGGATTTTTAGATATTTGAAAGGTAGTGTTGACTATGGATTATGGTATCCATATGAAGGAAACTTTGATTTGAAGGTGTACACATATGCAGATTAGGTAGGTAATGTTGATGACTGAAAATGCACAACCGATGGAGCATTCTTTCTAGGAGGAAGACTTGTTTCATGGAGTAGCAAGAAGTATAGTTGTATTTCATAGTCTACTGCTGAAGCTGAGTATGTTGCAGCTTATATGAATTGTACCCAGGCTATCTAGATTTTGCACATTTTGGAAGGTTTTAAGATGAAGTTTACAGAACCTATAAAGATCTTATGTGACAATACTAGTGCCATAAAAATTTCAAAGAACCTTGTCTTGCACGCACGAACCAAGCACATTGAATTGAAGTATCATTTCTTGAGGGAAAAAGTGCAGGGTAAAGATATGGTCTTAGAGAATGTTTCTACCAAGGAGAAGCTTGCAAATATCTTTACTAAACCTCTGCCAAAGACTACTTTTGAGTATCTTAGAAGTCAGCTAGGGGTTGTACCTCTTCATGAGGTAAATTGAGCATGATGTAGATTATATCAGTCGTGGACCTACTTGCAGAATTTTATAGCAGGATTGTTGTAGAAGTGGATTTATTCCATAGGGGGTGCATCAAGTTGTAGGTTGTTGATGCTGCACAGTGAAGTTTTACATTGCATGTTTTACTTTCTATTTAGCATTGTTTTTTTAAAGGGGGAGAAGAACTATGTGATTATTGTATTGTGAGTAGAATTGTATGATGTATAGCTAGCTAGTAAATGAAGACAAACTAAAGACAAGTTGAAGACAAGGAGAGTACATGGTAAAATGTAAACTAGGATACCTATTCACAATCACAACAATCAATGGTATTGATATTTGTATTGCCATCAATGCCAAAGGGGGAGATTGTTGGCATTGGCATGGAGATTGCATTAATGATTTGTTATATTGTCATTGATGTCAATTAACCGGTAACGATGTTGTTGTAAAGTTGTTTTGTAACCGGTATGAAGAGCTAGTGAAAGGAAACTATAACTGGTAGGTTAGTTTGTGGAGTGAAGTGGTATTGCTAAGTATTGGAGAGTTGAGCCGGTAAACCCTACCTGTTGTTTTTGATAAACCCTAACCGATTAAGTTTGGTGAATTGGTTATATTGGTTTATGATCTGATGATGAGTGGTAATGATTATGAAACATATGCATATTGTATGAAGAGAGTTTCAAAGTTACTTTGGCGCATTGAGGTAACATTTTTTTTTGTCTTGGCAATGAGCAAGTATACTGCATATAATGCAAAGCGCGTGATGAAACATCAGTTCAATGAAGCGGTGATCAAGGAGTGGTCGAGGCTTTCTTGAATGATGTGTAGAGATTGTTATGTAATCCAATGGTCATACTTGAACCAACTTGTTTGTAATCTCTATGAGAATTAGGTTTTGTTTTGTTATCGACCTAATTGATTTGTGTATAAGGTCGATGAGTTGTTTAGTTGTAGTGTGTTGGAAAAGTTGAATTGAGTGTATAGATGACTGGATCCTTGTTCTTTCAACATACCATCAATTTTAATTCTTTGACTGGTTGATAAAGGGGGGACAAATCTAATGGTCTGCGCTTCCCCGTGGCTCAAAATTCTAAGATGATAAAGATCGTGACATCACGAGATGATGCCACATGCCTTTGGTAGAGAGAGGCAAGATAGTGGTCTAAGTTTTCAAAACCTCATGTTACCAGTTCTCAGGAGGTAAAGACCAGTATACTGATGGCCCTATAAATTATCACATGTTGCAAATGGATGGTGATGTTATGTTCTGGGAAAAAAGATGCTCGAGTTTTAAAATTGAAGAGGTTAGTGGGACTATGTTGAAGTGGTAAAGTGCGAACATATCTAATGGCCCACGTATCCCCAAGATAGAAGTTGTAAGAAGATTATGGATCATGGCATCACGAGATGATGCCACATGTCTTGGGATAACTAGAAAGACTGACAGTGGGGTCATTGACAACATTGGGTTAAGAGATGATATGGCACTGATTTGTCACAATTTTTGTGGGTTTGCAAGTACTGATGGAAGGTAAATTGCCACATCGATCAATAATGATCATTTGATCTGCAATGCTGGGCAAGATCTATGACTGAGTTTCAAAAATTTGAATTTAAAAATGATCATTAAAGGAATTGGTTGTACCCTGCATGGGAAATATAGGATGAGAAGGATGTCGACTTGTCGACTTAGGATAGATACCAACAAGTTTGAAGTGTTTGAATGTCGACTCACTCCTGAGGGAGCATGTGGAAGATTTTTGTTGGGTAAAGGACTGATTAGACAAGGCAAGGACAATGTATCAGAGGCATGAAAGGATTGGGATAAGCTTCAGGTTTAGATATGATAGATCACAGGTTCCTTGATTAATTCAAAGATCACCTATTCACAAGCATTCTGAAGCAGAAAAATGTACACTCATGGAAGAAGAAAATCAGAACAAAATCGTTTGCACAAAATGGACCTTAGTAGGAAAATATGGTGGATGTGATAGGCACAATTTCTAGAGTCCATAGCTGGTAGGTTGAATTGAAAGCACTGGAGTGAGGATTCTTCATGTGAATAAGCACCACCAGATGAAGTGTTTTGATTATAAATGCAATAGGGTGGTGATTTAATTGGTAGGAGAAAAATGAAGCCTTTTATTTCCTAAGTGCAGTTCTTTCTTCTGCAAGGAAAATGATGTTTGAGAAAGGTCGTAAATGGAGTTGATGTATGCTCTATGATATCGGTTGGATGTTTTTTCTCATTTGTGAGTATGTTTATTATCAGAGGGGTTGTGAAAATGGGGAGGATTTCCAGAGGGGGCATGAAAGATTTTTCTTATGAAGAAAGGTCATGCATGGCACAACCTCTGCTTCTACTCTGCCATTGGATGGCAGGGGTTTCTAAGAGAGATCCTACAGAGGAATGAAAGAAGAACATGTTCGGGTAGGGAGTGGTAGCTAATCATCCATGTGACTGCATGGAAGTTGTGACCCCTCCCCGACATATTATGTTTCTCTTGGAGCTCCTCCTTCCACTTTCTCTGATCCTAGGAATGAAGGCTCGAGACCCTCTTCTATTTTAGAGGTGACTTTTCTTCTTGTTGGGACCCGATATCCCTTCCAGGAAGGGAAATGCTTTGTAGGACAAAAGTATAACATCTCACATTTCATCCGAAGGTGTCAGGACGATAACAACATGGCTCAAGCAATTTTGCTTCTACCAATTTTCAGTTGAAGATATTTATTCACAAGTGCTAGCGGATGGATATAGAAATATCTCTGTAACAGAATTGCATATGGCCTTTTAGGCCTAATTGTCGAGAATGAATCTGCTATTTACGTGTATTTTTTGGTTGGAAGCTTGTTGCTCCCTTTCTTCTATAAAAAGGGAAATCAAGGCCAAAAGAGGGGTTCAAATTTTTGGGGAGTCTCTTGTAGGTTCAAATTTTTCTTGTTCCTTGGGTTTTTTCTTGTCTATTTCCAATAGTAAGTCTAGGTGAAGTGAGCAAGCTGTAAAGTCTTTTAGAGAGAAAATAAAGAAATGTTTTAGTGTCAAGCTTTGCATAGGTTCTTGAAGGAGTTATATGTAAATTTTATCCTATGATAGAAGTAGTATTTTTATTCAAGTAAAAACATAATTCTAACTCTTTTCTCTCCATTGTATGATTCTATCAATTTTTGAATGAAATCAACTAAGGGTTTATTTTATTCAGTGTATTGTTGTGATGTATGTAGCTTTCTATTTATGCTTTGGCCCAAGGGGTCAATTAAACTACTTAAATAGAGTTGCAAAATGATAGGGCTTGTGCAGGGATTTTTAGATAAGTAGTTTGGGTTGGGATTGCTAATGAGATATACTGTAACACAATATTATCTTAAATCTGATACTATTAGATGAAGTTATGTCACATTTTCACTTTACGTTTCATATCTTCAAGTTCCCAATGGAGTAAGGCACTAATCACTGCTTATATCCAGTTTTATTAATTAGCATTGTGTTGGTTTCATTGATGAGTCGCTATAATCTTTTAAATATCAGAACATCATTGCTAACTTTTCATGTATTTTCTGAGTTGTTCCACCCAATTCATGCTCTAGCTTAAGGTCGAGGATCACTAAAGGATTTTCCATCCTTGAGCATTCTTCCTTTCTGCCAAGCCCTTTTATGATATAATCTGCTTTATTTTCACTAAATTCCCGAGTCTGTTGTAGAGATCAGGAAGTTTACTGAAGGGATTACCCTCTCACATTTTGCAAAGCCCAAAGTGTAGAAGGATCTTGCATCTGTGTCAGAGTTGGTCCAAGCCTGAGGGATATTGACAATTGGAAGTGACTTTCTATAGTATTCAAAGGAATCAACTTGGTCTTTGTCCTATAGCAGTGTAAACCCATTTTCGGGAACCAACAGGACCAATATTATGATTTACATTACATAGAATGGACATAAATCAATTAAGCAAACGATTCCATCCAATTGAAAATCCGCTAAGACCAAAATCCAACATGCTTCACCAGTCGATAGAAACCCTTAGTGAAGTAACAGAAAAAATCTAACCGGATCCAAATAGAACCACCATAATAGCATGCCAGCCAATGAAAAATCACCAAACACTCAGAATATGATCAAGAAGTACCTTCAACATAATATAAACTAATTCCATAAGCTAGCTCAAGATCATCTGACCAAAACACCAAATATCACTTATTGGTAAAGCTAACCAGGAAAGCTAGAAACTAGCTAGTACCGGTAAATACCAAAAGTGATAACAGACAAAGCCCCAGATCATGAACTAACAAAATATAGCAACCATATAACCATCCAGAGTAAAGATCAAAAAACAATTCCAGAGATCTGATCATACTAGATCAGAATCATAGCTAAAACCAGGATGATCAACCAAGACTAACTGAGATAGGTCCAACTGGGATACAGTGTTGACATCAATAACAACACTTGACCAAATCTAGCATATTACCAATAATTACCCCTTCGGACACCATACAACCCCTTAAGACATCATATGGTCCAAAAGGGTCATTAGAAGAAGGGAGAGAGGGGGAGCATAATGGTTTATTATTTTCGTCCTTGAACCCGATGCTCGCGCTTAGGGTATGATCTAAACTTATTTTTGTAAGTAGAATTGGCACTAGTTTTTATATTGTAATAATGGTTCATCTTGCCCCTCGGGACACCATATGACCCCCTAGGACACCATACAACCCCTTAGAACACCATATGACCCCTTAGGACACCATATGACACCTTAGGATATCATATGGTCCTACTTGGGGTTGTATGGTATGATAAGGGGTCTTATGGTGTCATTAGGGCGAGGTCCTAATGGGGCCACACTTGTGTTAGAACACCAAATGACCCCTTAGGACACCATACAACCCCTTAAGACATCATATGATCCAAAAGGATCATTGGAGGAATGGAGAGAAGGGGAGCATACTGGTTTATTATTTTCATCCTTAAACTTGATGCTCACTCTTAGGGGATGATCTAAACTTATTTTTGTAGGCAGTATTTGCACTGCTTTGTATATTGTAATAATGGTTCATCTTGTCCCTCGGGACACCATATGACCCCTTAGGACACCATATGACCCCTTAGGACACCATATGATGCCTTAGGATATCAAATGGTCCTACTTGGGGTTGTATGGTGTGCTAAGGGGTCTTATGGCATCGTTAGGGGTCATGTGGGGTCCTAATGGGGTAACACGTGTTAGAACACCATATGACCCCTTAGGACAACATACAACCCCTTAAAATATCATATGGTCAAAAAGGGTTGTTGGAGGAAGGGAGAGAGGGGGAGCATACTGTTTATTATTTTCATCCTTGAACTTGATGCTTGCTCTCAGGGGATGATCTAAGCTAAAATTTTGTAAGCAATATTGGCACTACTTTTTATATTGTAATAATGGTTCATCTTTCCCGTTAGGACACCATATGACCCCCCAGAACACCATACGACCCCTTAGGACACCATATGACCCCTTAGGACACCATATGATGCCTTAAGATATCATATGGTCCTAATTGGGGTTGCATGGTGTGTTAAGGGGTCTTATGGTGTCGTTAGGGGTCATGCGGGGTCCTAATGGGGCCACACATGTGTTAGAACACCATATAACCCCATAGGACACCATACAACCCCTTAAGGAATAATATGGTTGAAAATGATCATATGGTGTGCTAAGGGGTCATATGGTGTCGTTGGGGGTCATGTGGGATCCTAGTGGTTCAATATAGATTTCTAATATTCCTTGTTCATGAAAGCCTAACTGTTTTCCTTGAAAATATATTTTTTGACAAATTATATTACCAATGGGATACCTTTTTCTTTTAAAACAAGATGCAAGTCAATTTTGAGGAGGATATGATATGGAATGAATGATAGTCTCTTGAAGTAAACTAGATTGGATCAAATTGGACAAACCCATTTGATAAGTATGAGGTTCATGAATATTTTGGATAGCTTTGAGGCATGGATAAGTTGGAGTGGTATGATTGATAGGTTCATTCAGATGACATGGTTTTTTAAGAGAATGAAGTTTGGTATGATGATGATTTTGATTATCTTGGAGGTTGGTGTTATGGTTGGGGTTTGACAATCACAATCGTAAACTTAAACCAAATCACAATTTTAATGGTAATCTTAACCTTAATCCTAACCTTGACCCTAACCATAGCCCTTGCAAATCTAAATCTTCTCCTAATTATAATTTTGACCCCAACCCTAATAGTAATTACAAGCCCACCCTTAATGCTAACCAAAAACCTATTCATAAACTCAAAACCTATTATAATTATAATCTAAACCATAACCCTAGCCATAATTCTACCCCTAACCCTAACTACATTATTATGACCATGACATTAAACCTTAATGATGACTATAAATATTTAAATCTTAATACTAAACCCTAACCCTAACCCTAATGCTAACCCTGACCATGATATAAACCCTAACCCTCATTATAACCCTAACAAAGGTTGAAGCTATATAATTTTTCTTATAAAACATTTCACAATAGTACCTTGGATAAAATGTCTATTCCCACTTACCAGAATGTGAATGTTGTGAAGCATATTTATCCTAATTATCTCAAAAACCATCCCATGGGTTTGTTCATATCCTTATATATTTTAATACAATCCATACCTTATAAGCCTTAAAAACAGGTTTTAAGATAGCATGTGCAATCAATGAGGACCTCTGTCCATATGCTATTCATTTCTTTGTAAGAGAAAAAAATAAAGGATGTGAAATGGTGAACCTTCTCGCTGTTTCGCGAATTCTAAAAATGAAGGGTACAAAATTGCGAAGCCATTTCACGAAATACAAAAGTGAGAATTTTGAAATAGTGAAGACATCTCCAATTTGCGAAAGACAAAAGTGAGGATTGTGAAATACTGAAGAGATCACCATTTCAAGAAAGACAAAAGTGATAATTACAAAATAGCGAACTCAACGCTATTTCACGAAGGGCATCAACTACCACTTGCGAATTGACGAAAAGGTCGTCATTTCACAAGGATAAATAAAGTGGGTTTGTGAAATGGCATCAACAGTATTTAAGTGGACATTGCACACATGTGGAGGCCTGAAAAGAATTAAATGCTATGAACTTGAATTAAAGGAGCTGGAATTTGATTTAAATCACATCAGAAGTGCAAATTGAGCGTCCAAGAAGTGTGGAATTGAGAGTCGATCTAGTGTAAGAAGTCGCAGGGATTTGGGTGCTATAGATAGAGTAGAACAAGTAAGTCCATCTTCTTCTCCACTACTCTAATTGCATTTAAATGAAAAATGCCTAGGAAGAAGAAGGAGGATGTAGGAAAAAATGAACAGCCCAAGGTCCCTTTACAGAAATCCCTTCTAGATGCATTACCAGGGTCCGTAGATACCGAAACTAAAATAATGTTTCAGGATGCCTGGGGAGAACGTAGAGATTTTGACATTCCTCACAATAGTAGATCTCTTTTCTGGTATTTTACAATAATAGAGATGAGAAAGTGCCTCGGTCCAACCCCTAGAATCTTGACTTAGCAAAGGTCATAGTGCCAAATGTGTTTATAGATGTAGAACTTATTGAGGTCTTGGCTCATAATTATAAAAAACAACAAGAATAATAAAGGGAATTGATGGAAACCCTATTTTGGTCATCACAAGATCATGCATTGGAGAATTCTTTGGCCTGAATAGGTAGACAATTACCAAGATTGATAGGGAAGGATATCTAGTGGATTATGAAAGGATGGTAAAGATTTTTGGACTGTGAGAGGAAGTTGATTTCAGGAAAAGAGGCAAGGATAACACACCAATGGATGTGAATGACAAGGCTCCATTTCCTACACTCCAATTTATGGATTTCTTTCATAAAACGTATCATGCTTGGTGTCAATTTTATGGTGATAATCATACAAGTAGAATGTTGGTGGATTTAATGTATATGTCCATGAGGATCCAAAACCCTAACATTAACTTGGAATTTGATATTGTTGGTGAGCTTGAAATATTTTTTCACAATCAGCTGGTTTACTGGAATACTAGTATTGTTGGTATTTTGGATATGTTGATATGGTTTTGTCATTGATGTCAACACCTATTAACTCTTATCAACTCTGGCACTTTGGAGGATTTGTAATGTTCAGTAGCAAGCAAGTGACTTATGCATAGTCACTGGTATCTGGTACACTGGAAGGATATATTGTTCACCGGCCCTTGGAATGACATGGAAAACACTTGGTTATGTTGAATACATCATTTAGACACTTTGTCTTGGAGATTTATTCATTGGTATATTCATGTTTGCATATTTGTTGTTACCGGCAAATAGGTCCAGAATAAGCACCGATAGACTTATCTATTCCAGATCAGCATGACACGCTTTGGAGATGATTTTGCTGTTATTGTAAATGCATTAAGCCGACATGTTGAATCGGATATTGCATCGGTTATTGATTTACTTGTAAATTAGTTTTATTGTAATATCTTCTAGAACCGACCTACTAAAATTGGTCTTAGGTTATGGTATATATGTAAGATCTTATTTGTAAGATCGATATGTGATTGGGAAAAGGAATTATAAGAAGGTATATGTGAGAATATGAAGAGCTATACACGCAGCCATCATTTGAAGGTGAAGAAGGTTTTTGTGAAAGCATATTAGAACTAAACTGGTACTAAATCCAGTATATGAAGATGCTATTTTGAGCAGTACATCATTATTGGATTTAACCATCCAATTGTAGTCAGTGTGACTCCTATTTGTGTTTGAGGAGTGAGCTCTAGGCGCTTGGCCTTTCTACATGTGTAGACCCCATTTGTATACACATACTATCTGCAGTAGTATCATCTGATTGCGGGTAAGGTTTCCCACTGTGGTTTTTCTCATTACAGGGTTTCCACGTACAAATATTTGTGTTATGTGTTGTGGATGTTATTGTCTTTCTATTTCATGCATTAATCTTTACTGGTACTACAATTAACTGACAAACTGTCTATTGGCATAAAGTTTGGTTTACCGGTATTAAGCATTAAGGTTGGTTAAGTTGTTTTTGGTTTGAATTTATTTGACAACTGATTCACCCCCCCTCTCAGTTGTCTCCAGGACCTAACAATTGATATCAAAGCTTAGTCCTCTTTTGCAGAAGTTTAACAGCTTGAGGAGATCCAATGTCTACTAACTATTTCAGGAAGGACAGTCCTAAACTTGATAGAACCAACTATGGCATATGGAAGATCGGGATGGAGACACATCTAAATTGCATTGGAAAGGACATCTGGGATTTTACAAAGAATGGCTATATTGCTCCTACTCAAAGTCAACCTAATCCACCTACCTTAGGAAATGATGACGAAAATGATTGCAAAGCAAGGGAAGCACTTTTGAGCACATTATCAAATCAGAAAATCATGGGATTATTAGATAGATCTACTACTAAATCTATTTGGGACCATTTGGAAACATTGAATGAAGGATATTCCACAGTCAAAATTGCAAAACTTGAAAGCTTCTGGGTCAGGTATGAAAATCTGAAAATGGAAGAAGATGAAAGGATTTTTGCTTTTATGGAAAGAGTAAATAAAATTGTTTTGGGTATTAAATGTTGTGGAGGAACCTTAAGTTAAGATGAAATTGTTTCAAAAGTTTTAAGAGGATTGCCACCGACATACAAAATGAAAGTTACTACTATAAATGAGTTAAGAACAATGCCTAATACATCAGTAACTAGGGACACATTGATTGGAAAACTTTCAGCTTTTGAAATTGAGGAATTTGGTCCTATTGCTACTATAAAGACAGTTTTAGCTTTTAAGGCATCAACATCATTTGCACCATCATTTGACAAATCCGATTGGAAAGCCTTTTATGAAAGAGAACTTGAAGAACTTGAAGCACTATTTGCAAGAAAAATGCCTAAAGGTCTAGTTGGAAGTAAGTATGAAGGTAAATCACCCTTTAAATTTTTTAATTGTAATAAGATTGGTGATATGGTTTCAAGATTCCCTGATAGACATGATAGACTAAGAGAAGAAGCTAGAAGAACATAGAAGCCTAACCCTGAATATCAGAGATACAGATTTAAGAAGAATAAAGATAAATCTTGTTATCTTGCTGATGAAGGAGTCACTGATGATTCTGATGAGGATCCAATAGACAATGGATGGGCCTTTGTTGCTATAACAAAAGATCAACCGACACCTACTATTCAATCAGTAGAGCAGGCCCTGGTAGCTAAAGTTGAAGTTAAGGATGAATGGATCATTGATTCAGGATGTTCACATCATATGACTGGTGATAAAGGTAAATTCTTGACTTTTTAGGAATATAATGGAGGTCTAGTAATATTTTGAGATGATAAAGCTTGTTTGATCAAAGGAAAAGGTACTATATCTCTTGATGCTAAGCATAATACTGATAATGTTTACTATGTTGAATGTTTAAAGCATAATCTTTTAAGTGTTGGTCAATTAGTTGAAAAAGGATTTCAGTTACAATTCAAGAATGAAAAATGCAAAATTATGAACAAAACCGGTTTGGAAATTGCAACCGGTAATCAAACTAGAGGTAATATCTTTCATTTGAATAACAATGAAAAGACATGCTTGATTGCACACATTGATGAAAATTGGCTATGGCATAAGAGACTCTGTCATGTAAATTTTGATTGCATTGTGAAAATCAGTACCACTAAGGAAGTTAGAGATTTACCTAAGATTGTTAAACCTCACAATCCGGTATGTAAGGAATGTCAATTTGGAAAACAAGTTAGAGCATCTTTTAAAAGTATTCCAAAAAAATCCAATAATGCTCTTGACTTAATTCACACTGATTTATGTTGTTAGAATATTTAATCTTTACTTGGCTTAGGCTTATTTGTATTTAGTTTAGGATATTCCTTTGGAATTCCTACATGTAATTTGTCCTCTAGTACATGTGTGAGGACAAGTAATTTCTTTTATTTTCCTTTATTAAGGAATATTATATTTCCTCCATAAGAGGATGTGGACACATGGCACACACATTTTATGAATGGTGGCATTCATAGATTTAGGAGTTACTTTGTAACTCCTCTCCTCATCTCTATTTAAGACATGTCTCCTCTCTCATTTCTTCTTAATGAAATTATTGTAAAGAGCTTCTTGCTCTCTCTCTCTCTCTCTCTCTCTCTCACACACACACACACACACACACACACACACACACACACACACTCATTTTAGGCATTGCCTCATTCATAATATCACAAGGAGTTTTTCTTTGCTTTTCCCCTTTCAAAAGTTCTTGTGCCTCCTTCTTCACATTTGGGTGATTGCTCTAAGGTTTTTGCATTTCTCTTAGTAACATTTACTTCATCAATAAACTTGGATTTTTTTTTCCTTTCTTGCTCTTGTTTCTCCTTCCATGGTATCAGAGCAAGCTTCTAATCCTTGTTTTAAGTTGACGTCGATGAAGGTTTCCATTCTGTGGAGTTCACCTACTTGGAGGCATTCTTGAGAGGAGAAGAAGTTCTTTCTCTAATATTTTCTATTGTGCAGGTTTTGGTTTCAGTTTTTAAATTTTTTTTTCAAACTTGTTAACAAGTTTGCCTGCAGGTTTAATCTTCTATTCTAGGTTTTTTATTTAAAAAAAAAAACCTTTGGAAGGCTTGCCACCAAAGTTTCTAGTTTTTTTTATTGTGAATAGTTTGGAAGGTTTACCGCCAAACTTAGCCTCCTTAATCTATTTGGTCGACTTGCCGCCAAATCTGAATTATTATTACATTGCATTCTCTATTTGTTTGTAGGTTTTAACATTTCGTTTACTTGCAAATATTTTTGATAAAAATAAAATTCATATTATTTCTTCATTGAATCTCTCTGTATTTTAAAAATATATATCAGAATCTAACATTTTCTGCAAGTTCTTGTAAATGGCATAAATCTTTGTGTTTGCGGTTTTACATCGTATTTCATAGCATCGATTTATATTTCTCTCTAATTTTCCTTAAGTTTCTTTTGCTTGGCCCTTTTTTTGTTTCACTCAAAATCTTTCGGCTCTTTCAGTTTCTCTTTGCAACTGCAACTTTCATTTTTTTAATTTTTTTTATTCTTTGTTCCTTTCTTATGCCTCCTTCTTCACATTTGGGTGATTGCTCCAAGGTTTTTGCATTTCTCTTGGTGACATTTACTTCATCAATAAACTTACTTGGATTTTGTTTTCCTTCCTTGCTCTTGTTTCTCCTTTTATTTCACCATGTATAGGGCTTAAAAGATTAAGTTTTTATGTTCTTTATTATACTCTTTTCCTTTACTAGAAATTAAGTCCTCTTTCCACGTATTCTAAAAGTTTTTAGAAAAAATTGAAAAGATTCAAAAGTTTATTAAGTTTTTTTTAATATATAGAAAGTTTCAAAGTGTGAATCAAAGTTTTACAAAAGAAGTTTTTTTAATATAATTTTTTTTTAAACAATTTTTTTTGTTAAATGAAAATAATTTTAAATATTATTTTTTGTTTAAATAAACTTAAAGTTTTTTAATAAAATTTTATACTTCTATAAATAAGTTTTTTTTTAAAAACAAAAGTTATTATTTGAAATTTGTTTAGTTTAATCAAGGAGGTTAATTTTTGTTTTTTAATCAAGTAGTTATTTTTTTAATAAAAGGGGTAATTTTTATTTTTAATCATTATTTTGCTATCATGTCTACATTAATTCCAAAAATTAAATTAAATAGTTCCAATTATCATTCTTGGAAAACACATATCTCATTTATTTTTCGTTTCAAACACCTTTTGGATGTTGCTACTGATAAAACCTCAGAGCCCGCTTCAACTGCTACTCAAGCTGACCAAGATAGATGGAAGGCTCAAAATGAGGAAGCACTTGGTTTAATTGGTATTTCAATGGTTCATGATTTGTATGTTCTGATTGGAAATTGTACAAAAGCGTATGAAGCTTGAGAAATTTTAAAAACAACTTATGATAGCTCCAATGAATCCCGAAAAATTTAGCTTCAAGATCAACTCGAAGATCTCAGGTATACAGATTTTAAAACCATGGATGAATTCTTATTAGTTTGATTCTATAAATAGTCAATTAACTGGTTTAGGAGTTACACTAGCTGATTTACGTTTAATTTATCTTATTCTTAAAAAATGTCTTCCTCGTCAATTTCAACAATTTATTATGAATATTCATGCTCAACTTGCTATTCCTAGCTTAGCTACTCAATTAACTTATGATATTTTTTGTAATCTATTACATCAAGAGGAAGCTAAATTAATTCAATTTGGTACTCTTAAAAGTAGTGAACATGCTTTTATGTCTAAAAATCAAAATCATAATAATAATTTTAGATCCAATAATAATAATCATAATAATAATAATAATAATAATCACAAAACTTCTAATTATCAATCTCATTCTAAATCCTATCATAACAATTCTCATAATAATAATCATAATAATTCGTACAATAATCAAAGGAATAATTCTCAAACAAGACCCCATTGCACATATTGTGGGAAAGATGGACATATTACTAATAATTGTTTTAAGAAGCAAAATGGTAAAAAGCCCATGAACCAAAATAATCAAAATAATCAACAAGATAAACCTTATTATAAGAAAGGTAATAATAATGGTAATTCATCTCGTCATGCATTTACATGTACTTATAATGTTTCTCAACGACTTGAGTGGATTATTGATTCTAGTGCATCTTAGCATGTTACTTCTCATAAAGAATGTTTTGAATCTTTGCATCCTAATACTTCTAATATTCATGTTCAATTAGCTAATAATCATAGTTGCAAAGTTGAAGCTATTGATGATGTGAATGTTCCTAATGGGAAATTACATGATGTTCTATATGTTCTTGAATTAAAATCAAATTTGATTTTAGTTCCTAAACTTTGTCAAGATTATAAGATTAACTTTTATCGGGGCATGTGTTATATCATTGATCCAAAAACTAATCATGTTATTGCTACTGCTAAAATGGATAGTGATAACTTATTTAAGTTCTATGAATTTGCTCCTCCAAAGTATTCTTTGCTTACTACTATTGATTTTACTATATGGCATGAAAGACTTGGCCATCTCAATTCTGATTATATTTCATTGATGCAAAAAGCAAATATGGTTGATGGATTGCCTACTATTGTTCCTTCTCAAATTGTTTGCAATGGTTGCATGAGTGGTAAGATGCATAGGGAACCCTTTCCTCATGGTCAATCTTGGAGGGAATATACTAAATTACATTTAGTTCATAGTGATCTCGTGGGTCCCATGGAGAATCCCTCCATCCAAGGTTTAAGGTATTCTCTTACCTTTGTTGATGATTTTTCAAAAAGAACATGGATATATTTCCTTCATAGTAAGGATCAAGTGCTTGATGTGTTTATTGAATTTCATATGTTTGTAGAAAGGCAATCTGGTTTAAACTTAAGATTCTTCGTACTGACAATGGAAGAGAATATGTCAATACTGCATTTAATGCTTATTTGAAATATTTTGGAATTAAACATGAGCTTACCATTCCTTATACACCATAACAAAATGGTGGGGCAGAACGAAAGCATAGGACCATTGTTCAAATGGCTAGATGTTTATTGCATGCAAAAAATATGGATTACAAGTTTTGGGCTGAAGCTATGGCTTGTGCAACTTATTTAATTAATAGAACACCTACCAAAGCCTTAAAGGATAAAACTCCTGAAGAAGCTTGGTTTGGTAGAAAGCCTAATTTGCAGAATTTAAGAGTTTTTGGTTCCACGACTTATGTTCACAAACCTAAGGAGAAAAGAAAAAAATTAGATGCTAAATCTTCTCCTTTTATTTTTGTTGGTTATGATGAAAATACTAAAGATTATAGAGTTTACAATCCTATTACTAACAAGGTAAAAGTTGCAAGAGATGTTTGTATTGCAAAAAAAGGCGTTCATGATTGTTCTAAAGTGGAGGATGATGAACTTTCTCAAAGCAAAGTTGTGCTTGTGGAGGACCAACCTCCTTCTCTTAACCCTACTCCTAATGCATCTCTTTCTATTCCTTCTAGTGATAGTGATGATGATAATAATAACTCTACTCCTCGTGACTCTTCTTCTAGTGATGAATCCATTAATTCTAAAAGAAGCCTAAATGGTTTAAATCTTTAATTCAAGATAGTGATGAATACTTAGCTAGAATGGATAGAATTCAAGCTAGAAGAGTTAATTATTGTAATTATGCTTTAATGACTACTATTATGAATTCTAATGATCCTAAAACATTTGATCAAGCTAAAAATAAACCACATTGGCAAAAAGCAATGAAGGAAGAATACGATACTTTAATTTCTAACCAAACTTGGGATTTAGTTCCCTTGCCTCATGGTAAAAATATTGTTTCTTGCAAGTGGCTTTATAAAACCAAATTGAATGCTAATAAGAAAGTTATTATATTTAAAGCTAGATTAGTTGCTAGAGGTTTTTCTCAAATTGAAGGCTTAGATTATACTGAAACTTTTGCTCCTGTTGCTAAAATGCGTACAATTAAACTTGTGCTTTCTTTAGCTTCTAGAATGAATTGGCCTATTCACCAATGGATGTTAAAAGTGCTTTTCTTAATGGTGATTTACATGAGGAAATTTATATGTCTCAACTTCCTAGTTTTATTAAAGAAGGTAATGAACACTTAGTTTGTAAATTAAAGAAATCAATTTATGGATTAAAGCAATCTCCTAGGGAGTGGTATTCAAAGATTAATGCATTCTTTCTTTCTCAAGGCTTTATTAGAAGTAAAAATGATCCTAACTTGTATATTAAACATAGTGAAGATGATATTATCATTATTATCTTGTATGTAGATGATTTGATTCTTACTTCCAGTTCCAATACTTTGATTTCTGATATTAAGTTTCAACTTAATCAAAAATTTCAAATGACTGATTTAGGTCTTTTACACTATTTCTTAGGAATGCAAATTTGGCAAACCTCTAAAGGAATTTTCTTATCTCAAATTAAATATGCTTAAGATCTCATAGATAAGTTTAAAATGAATGATGCTCACCATGTTTCAATTCCTATTGAATTAGGCACTAAGTTAATGCTTGATATGCAAACTCCTCTTGTTGATCCTACTTTGTATAGACAATTAGTTGGAAGTTTGAATTATTTAACTCTTACTAGGCTAGATATTGCTTATAGTGTTGGTTTGGTTTCAAGATTCATGTCTAAACCTCAACAAACACACTTTAAAGTTGCTAAGAGAATTTTAAGATATATTAAAGGAACTATTAATGTAGGTTTGTTTTATGATGCAAATTCTGATTTTACTTTAAAAGGTTTTACTGATTCCGATCTAGGTGGAGATCCCAATGATGGGAAATCTACTTGTGGTTATTGGTTTTTTGTTGGTTCAGGAGCAATTTCTTGGAATAGTAAAAAGAAACAATCTACCTCTCTTGGATCCACTCAAGCTGAGTACAAAGGATGCACTAATTCTTCCAAAGAAGTCTTGTGGCTTAGAAGACTACTTGAAGATTTGGGTCTACCTCAACACAAACCAACTCCATTATATTGTGACAACCAAAGTGCCATTGCCTTGGCTAAAAATATAGTTTTCCATGCAAGGACAAAACACATTGCTCTCTAACACCACTTTATTAGAGAACAAATTGAAGACAAACAAGTTTCACTCCTCTATTGCAAAGGGGTAGACCAAGTTGCAGATATTTTGACCAAGCCACTTTGTAAAGAAAAGTTCCAATTTCATTGTAAAAATCTTAGATTGCAAACCATTGAAGGATTTGATGCAAACTCCCCAAGTAAAGCTTAAGGGAGGGTGTTAGAATATTTAATCTTTACTTGGCTTAGGTTTATTTGTATTTAGTTTAGGATATTCCTTTGGAATTCCTACATGTAATTTGTCCTCTAGTACATGTGTGAGGACAAGTAATTTCTTTTATTTTCCTTTATTAAGGAATATTAGATTTCCTCCATAAGAGGATGTGGACACATGACACACACATTTTATGAATTGTGGCATTCATAGATTTGGGAGTTACTTTGTAACTCCTCTCCTCATCTCTATTTAAGAGATGTCTCCTCTCTCATTTCTTCTTAATGAAATTATTGTAAAGAGTTTCTTGCTCTCTCTCTCTCTCTCACACATTTTAGGCATTGCCTCATTCATAATATCACAAGGGGTTTTTCTTTGCTTTTCCCCTTTCAAAAGTTCTTGTGCCTCCTTCTTCACATTTGGGTGATTGCTCCAAGGTTTTTGCATTTCTCTTGGTAACATTTACTTCATCAATAAACTTACTTGGATTTTGTTTTTCTTCCTTGCTCTTGTTTCTCCTTTCAAGCTAGAACTAAAAGTTTACAAGGTGATAGATATTTCATGCTAATCATTGATGACTATTCTAGAATGTGTTGGGTTACTTTTCTTAGAGAAAAATCAGAAGCACTTGGGAAGTTCAAACTATTCAAGGTGATGGTAGAAAATGAAACCAGCAAGAAAATCAAATGTTTGAGATCAGATCAAGGAGGTGAATTCACATCTAAGGAATTTAATACATTATGGGAAGTGAATGGAATTAGAAGATAGTTATCAGCACCCCAGACACAATAGCAAAATGGAGTTGTAGAAAGGAAAAACAAAACTATCTTGGATGTAGCTAGAAGTATGTTATGAGAAGCAAATCTACCACATGTATATTGGAGAGAGGCAGTAAGCACAACGGTCTATACATTCAACAAAGTTCACATCAAAGGTGAAACCGGTAAGACCCCTCATGAACTATGGTTTGGCATTACTCCTACTCTTAAATATTTCAGAATATTTGGAAGTAAATGCTATATTAGGAGAGATGAGTATATTGGCAAATTTGATCCTAGAAGTGATGAAGGAATATTCCTTGGTTATTCATCTAAGAGAAAAGCATATAGATGTTTTAACAAGAGATTGCAGAAAATTGTTGAGAGTACAAATGTGAAGATTGATGAACAATTTAGAGGAACTTCAAAGCACATAGACTCTGAACCGACAATAGAGATACTGACAAATGAACGTACATTGAATCCATTGGTACAAAATGAAGATCCAGTTACACCGACATCATCTGAAAACTCCACTGTAACTGAGGAACAATAGCAAACAAAGACACCCCGGTATGTAAGACTGAATCACTCTAAAAATCAGATAATTGGGAATGAGTATCAAGGAGTTATGACAAGAGGAAGACTGGCAAATGAAGAGGTATGTCTTATTTCTCAAATTGAACCATCATCAATTAATGAGGCATGTGAAGATAAGCACTGGATTAAAGCTATGGAAGAGGAACTAGAACAAATTGAGAAGAATAACAAATGGACATTAGTTCCCCAGTGTAAAGACAAAAATGTAATTGAAATAAAATGGGTATTCAAAAACCAACTTAATGAAGATGGTAAGGTAATTAGAAATAAAGCAAGACTAGTGATAACTCAATGATGAATGAATAGTACCAAACAGGTACTGAGAGGGGGGGTGAATCAATACAGACAAAAATACAGTCCAAAACCGGTTTGCTAGCAAATACTCCAAATGACTGGCAAACAGTGACACTAGTTGAAACAGAGTGAAACCAGTAAGACCCAGAACAACTAAAATAATCATAAACTAGTTACTCACTTAGCTTTCCTCTTAGCTCAATACTATAGTACCATTACACCCTCATGTATGAACAGGTAAACTATCATCAGATCTTCACAATAGTTAGTTCAATATGTTTAATAGATAGGCATAAAACACAAAACCACCATATGCTTAACAGGCAGTAACAAAGCATCACAAGATAAAGGCATCACACATGGAAACCCAACTGGGAAAAACCATGGTGGGGATGAATACCCACAAGCTGCTTTTTGAACTCTTTAGAAGTCCGCTCTGTTAGGAGCCTTGTCCGGTTAAAGACATTACAATAGGTTCTACTAGTAACCGATCCTGTTAGGGATCACCCGGTTAAGGGATGGCTACAATACCCAATTAAAGGTTGAACCTGGTTAGGGTTACCTTGTTAGAGGATTTCAAGAGCTCAATAGCTAAAGGATCTCCAGAGCTCTATAGCTTCCCAAAACTCAATAACTTCAAGTTACCCTGTTAAAGGATTTGTATCAAGCTGGTTAAGGCTACCCTGTTAAAGGATTTCACAACTGTTGAAGTGGTTAAAGATCAACAGGAATTACAATGATCTAGTGACAACACTCAATGCTAATGCAAATCCATTTTGGCTCCTCTTCACCTTCTGCACATTCACTTTGTAGGTATCTCTTCTCTCCTTTGGTCTGGAAAGAATCACGTATCACTTCCCTTGGATACACACATACAACTTTTGCCAACAAATTTAGAAAGAAACACAACATTGACCTTATAGAAAACATACAGGTCGGTAGCAAAAACCCTAAACCCTAAACCTGTTAGTGTAGCGTCCTAAAATTGTGACACTTGCAATTTCGACTGCATTTCGGTCTTCACGATGGTGATGCAACACGGAACCTGAATGGAGACCCCAAAACTTGTCCACGACACCAAAAACTGCATTTTCAAGCACCCTGGCCTGAACCTCCTTTGCACCCTGCTGTCCCGGGAGGTGGGACCAGAGCACCCAGCACCCTAGTCCTTCAGGACCAGGGCGCCCAGCGCCCTGGTCCCCCAGGACCATGGCGCCCAGCGCCCTGGTCCCTGGCCCTATTTTGGGCCCGGTCTCCTATGGGACTTCAGGTCTTTTTAGTTTGCAAATTGGAAATTATCTTTCCTGGTCGGCCTAAGGTCGGGAAAATCAGTCTTTTAACCCTAATTGGCAAGTATATGAACTACATTTTCTCTCTCATTTTGGGTAGAGAAAAGGTAAGAAGGGGATATGTGTACAAGCGTGGAAACTATACTCAAGCATTCAAGCATTCAAGCATTCCTTCAAGCAATTGATTATTTCAAGTCTCCATTCAAGGCTAAGTGTTGCATTCAAGACAAGGATTCAACCATTGAAGAGGAGATCACTTACAACATACAACATCTATACCTTCACACATAAGGATACAAACATCCTTACAACAAGGTATTAGTACTTGTTTTACATTACAGACATTTACATTTACAGCATTGCTCATTTCTTGGTTAATTCCAAAACTGGGGTTTGACCTAAAGGCAAACCCCTAATCCCTAACCCCCCAATCGTCTTCGCTTTTCTGTGTGTAGGTTGCAGGTACATGGCTGAAATTGGAGATCTGGAATCCTTGTGCAGAGACGAACAGATCCCCCTTCGTCTTGCGGATTTTTCGGAGGACCGTGGTGCTCGGGCGCCATCGTCCTGGCAACTTTCGCTCAAATTTGCAGGACAGCGCCATATCGACATTTTACTGCTAATTCCAGGTCCACAGCTTTATCCTATATCCCTAACTCAGTTTATAAGCGAATCTTTCTCACTTTCTATGCATTCCTAGCTTAATTCTTCTATGCACATTCTTTACAAAAGAGGGTAGCCTTGCTGTCATAACCCTTGAAACTCATTTAGCATCCAATCTTGCATTGCGTGGGATTGGATCTTGTGGGTTTCAACCCCTCTTTTGAATGTAAAGTCTCTCCCCTAAGTGAAAACCATCAACCCTAGTGAACCTCCCTTCTCTCTCCTTCGAGTTGGAAGAGGGGAGAGCAACTAGGGTTCGATCGCGATTTTCCGCGTTACATTTTGGTGAACCTGACGTGAACATCCTTTCTGATTATTCATAGTTAGATCTGAAAATTTGATTCCTTGATTACATTTCCATGTTTGATCTTTTGCAAAATTTTAGAGGTTAATTGCATAAAAACCCTAAATTTTCTTTTTAGTAATTGAACTTGCAAATGTCTAAATGTTAATGCTTGTTTCAGATCTACCCTTCTATTACAAATTATCAATTCATATCTATGCTTTAATTTTGAAAATTAAGTGGTTAAGTGTCAAAACCCTAATTTTTGAAACTCTCTTGATTCAACCTTTGTCCGACAATTTCGCTGATCAAAACATCTCCAAATCAGCTGTAACTTTGGATTCCGCAATAAAATCACAATATCTTTCATCCCTGAAAATTTGGAAAAAAGTTGCGAGGACCGTGTGCACTCCGAGCGCCATAGTCCCTGACATTTTTTCCGAAATTTCGGGAGCTAGATCTTACTGTATTTTCCTGCTAAAATCCAGAATTTTGGCTGATTTTATCAATTATAACACTTTCAAAATTAAAGTCAAAGTTGGTCTAGGGATTGCTTGGATTAACGCTTCTAATCATTCAAAAATCATTGAAACTGAAATTTTGTGTCAAAATTGTGTTCTTACTATCCTAAATCTGAAAAGTGTGTTTGCATTCATTAAAAATTTCAGTGCTTTATTTAAATTCTTGCAATTTGTGACTTTTGAAATTAAGTGCTTAATTACAACAACTTCAATTTCCGCTTTCAAAATTGAATTTTGCGTGAAATTGAGTCAACTTTTGAATTTCAAAACTTGCATTGCTTTCGGTATTCCCTCTAAAATCATAAAATTCAAAATTTCAGTTTCCCTCTCTTTTTCAAAATTCAAATTTTTGCATTTTTCGACAATCTTGGTAGGGTTCAATTTTGAGATTGCAACTTTAATTTGGCCTATCTACAGATCGTAAAACCACTCAATTTTTTTAGATTAGCTCTAAAATCATCATAACTTTCATCCCTGCAAATTTTGAAAAAAGTTGTCGGGACCGTGTGCACTCCGAAGCGCCACGGTCCCTGACATTTTTTCTTAAATTTCGGGAGATTGTCCTGATTATATTTAACAGCTTAAATCCAAAAGATTGGCTGATTTTACTGAAAATTGCTACCTCTAAATTCAAAACTTTCTCTCTCTCTCTAGTGCATGAGTTTTACAACAATAAGCCCTACTTACACTATTCCTGTTAGATGAAGCCATAGAATTAAGTCCTTCCAAGGTTTAACTACTGAGGAGATGGAACCTAATTTGAATAGCCTTTTTAACGAGGACATGGGTAATTCCTCTAATCCTTCTAATGATGAAGAAGCTCTCCATGAGGTTTCTGAAGAACAACTTTCGAAATTGGATAACCAATTTGATGATTTTCGACAATGGATGTCTCAAGAATACCCCGATAGTCAAGCTCTTCCTTTAATTGAGGGTCTAAAACGTATGCTTCAAAGTGATAAGAATGGAATTGATATTTTGCGTGGTATTGCACACATTGTGGATTCGAATGTGATGCCTATGAAGAGTTGTGCTGAAAATTTGGGTTATACACAACCTCCTACTCAAGTCAATCATTCTATTCCTTTGATGACTTCTATTGCTAGCATACCTACCTTTACATCAAACATAATGGCTACTTCTACACAAGACATTCCTCCTGTGATCACCAGTCATGGGGGCAATCCTTCCTCTTCAATTAACCCTCTTCCTTCATTCAATCCGATTTCTTCATTCGTCCCTTCAATGAGTGTTCCTATTACATCTCCACAAATGAACATGATGCAAGGGGGCAATTCATTCAATCATTCCATTCCTCCTTGTAGTGTTCCTCATGTCCAATCATCTCCTATGACTAATTATCATAGAGTCCCACCACCTTACTCTTTACCTTCTTTCAATAACATAACACCTCCATCTCAATCTAACACATCTAATATGAACTCTTCGACTGAAGCGACCATTAACAATCTTGCACAAACTATCTCTTCTTTACAGCAACAAATTGCCTCCATGAATCAATCTAAGTTTAGTGTGCCCACATTTGATGTTGCGAGCCCACTTTCTCTTGACATTGTTCGAGCTATCCCTCCTAAACATGTTGAAATTCCGCATTTGGAGCTTTATAATGGTAAAGGTGATCCTCTAACACATGTTAAGACTTTTCAAACAATCTGTACTGATTTTGCCTATGACCAAAGGTTGCTTGCAAAATTGTTTACTAGAACATTAAGAGACAAAGCCTTACAATGGTATTTCTCGTTGCCTTCTTATTCTATTACTTCTTTCGAACAACTTGCAAATGCTTTCATTCAACAATTTCAAAACAATATAAGTCCTAAAGTTACTTTGATTGATTTAATGCATTGTAAACAAGGTGTTAAAGAAAAAGTGACTGATTTCATTGGTAGATATAAGCATTTGTATGCTCAAATTTATTTTCCAGTGCCTGACAATGATATTCAAAGAATCTTTATTTCTAATTTACAAAAAGATAATCGAGACAAACTTCTGTTTTCTGAGTTTACTTCTTTCCAACAGTTGTGTGCAACTCTTCACAATTATCAACTGACTGTGAGTCAAATGGAACAATCACATCCTATGGCTCCGAGTGATAAGGGTGATAGCAGTCAACAACCATTTGGGAAGTTTAAACCGAACAGAGATTCCATCAAATTCAATGAAAACATCATCAACAACAATGTGAATGCAGCATCAGGTGTGCCTCCTATTTCTAAATTTTTCAAGAAAGAAAGAAAGTATACTCCTTTGAATGAATCATTGCATAGTATTATGAATAAGTTATTGGAACAAAATGTGCTTACTCTTCCTCCTATAAGGCAAATTAATCCTGCAAAGATTACTTCACCTTATTTTGATAACAAAGCTTTTTGTCAATTTCATCGTCAGCCTGGGCATGATACTGAAAAATGTTTTTCTTTAAAGGGTAAAATTCAAGATTTGATTGATAATAATACTATTTCTGTTTCTGGAGTGAATGATAAAGGCAATACATCTGTAGCTCCTCCTAATCAAAATCTTCAGATTTTCACTGATCCATTACCTTCTCATACCTCTAATGCGATTGAGACTAATGATTCCTCTCTTTCATCTGATGGTCTTGTGTCTATGACTCTGAATGTGATTAACTTTGTAGAGCAGCAAGAAAACCCTAAAGAATCTTCCATCACATTTGATTCCAGTGAAACCATTAGGGCACCTGATGGTCCTTTATACATAGTTGCAAAAGTCAAGAATACACCTTGCCGTGGAGTGCTTATTGATCCTTCGTGCATGGTTAATGTTATTACTGAAGAATTTCTTTTTACTTTGCAATTGAATCAAGTGATTTATGACAAAACAGATGTGATTGTGAAACTATTTGATGCATTTTCTTCTCCTGCAATTGGTTCTATTACATTGCCTATTGAGGTCCATAACAAATCCCTTGATGTGAACTTTGCTATTATTCCATCTTTCGAACAATTTCGTGTGAAGCTTGGCTATCCTTGGCTATCTTCCATGAAAGCTATTGCTTCTCCTATTCATAAGTGTTTGAAATTTCCCCATAATGGTGAAGTTGTTACTGTCAATCATAGTCTCTTTAAACCAGCTGAAAGAACTTCTAGCGTTCCTCTTGATTACTTTTGGCCTAAACAATTCCAATCTCTTCCTCCGCGAAGTGATCATCTTTTCAAATCTTATCAAAAGTGGAAAAGAGATATGATCCTATCTCTAAGTGAACCTAGAACACCCAAACTTGATATTCCTATCGTTCTTGAGAAGGAAGTTCTTCCTTTGAAAGATAAAACTAATGTCTTTCCTCAAGAAGATTCCCAACCCGTTCCCATGGATGTGACTATGTCTATATCTAATAAACTTCCTAAAACTAGACCTATCCCTCCTCGTCATGATGGACTTGGTCTCCTTCCTAAACCAAAAATTCCTCCTTTATATGGAGCAGTTCCTCCTCCTTCTTTTTATGGAGAGAAGAGACCTTCCTCTTCTCCTATTGTTCAACCTAAGAGACCACAACCTAAACACCCAAGTGATAAGGATGAGAACATTCCTCCTCCTCAATCTTCTTCACTTCCTACTAAGACTAGACGAAATCGTTCTGCACGCAAACGTCGACGAAAGCGTCGTCTTAGAGCTCAAGCAGCTGCTTCTCAAACTTTGCAATCTCCAAAAACACCTTCAACAAGCATTATTCCATTTTCTCCAAAATCTCCAAAACATAAGATGCATGATGGTCTTGATCCTGTGCGAATTAAAGACCCTATTTTTATAAATCTTGATGATGCTATAGATGAAAATGTTACTTCTCTTGCTTCTGATAGTGAATATGAACTTGTTGATATTGATAACCATTTATCTAATAAATTTTCTAAAGCACTTATCCTAGCTCCTAGACAAGAACAACGTGGCTTGGAACATGAACATAGCCCTTGTTTGGATCTTGTGATAGCTCCATCTGCTGTGTTGAATGTTCCTCCTCTAGCGTGTTCCCTGCCTTCCTGAAACATTGATCAGCAAGATCGGGGGGTAGATGACGTGCTAGACTAGTTACATTAGCATAGCAGATTCTCTCCTCCTCTCTTGTGTTACTTCCTCTATGTGTTATTCTCATTCTTCTATTTGTTGTCCTTGGTGTTGTCTACTTGAGGATGATGCAAAGCATTGAGATCTCTCGATCTCTCTCATGTTGACTCAAAAGACACATGTGTTCCCTTCTTCTAGGTGACCTTCCTTGATTGGGGAATGAAGAACAATTATGCATACATACATATGATATACATGAATTATCATACAGCATACTGACCCCGAGGAAAGTGAAGTCACCTCGTGCTTTGTGTTTTGTGTCTATTATCCTTGGGTTTATCTCACACTTGGGGGCTAAATCCTTGTGATAACGTGCTCCTTTCCCTTCTCATTCTTATATGTATCACTACCTTAAAGCAATCACCCCCGGTGAGGCGTGTGTGATCGCTTTAACGTAGGGGGGCATACATCCCGTTCATATCTTTTCAAGATACTTGAAAATTTCTTGGCAAATTTAGCTTTGCCTTGAAAATTTTTGATATCTTTCTTGCATGACTCATAGTGAGGGAACCTTACTACTGACAGTCATGGTTCTCCCTCGTGATCTTCCCTTTTACTTTTTCAATCGAAGTCGTAAGATCCTTAGTCCACTGGGGGCTTGGTGTATCTTGCCTCCTTGACGTGGTGAAAGTCTTTCAATGTTGTTTCCTTGTACTTTACCAGAAGTATGAGCATACATACTCTCGCTAAAGTGGGGGCTAAATGTAGCATCCTAAAATTGTGACACTTGCAATTTCGACTGCATTTCGGTCTTCACGATGGAGACCCCGAAACTTGTCCACGACACCAAAAACTGCATTTTCAAGCACCCTGGCCTGAACCTCCTTTGCACCCTGTTGTCCCGGGAGGTGGGACCAGAGCGCCCAGCGCCCTGGTCCTTCAGGACTAGGGCGCCCAGTGCCCTGGTCCCCCAGGACCATGGCGCCTAGTGCCCTGGTCCCTGGCCCTATTTTGGGCCCGGTCTCCTATGGGACTTCGGGTCTTTTTAGTTTGCAAATTGGAAATTATCTTTCCTGGTCGGCCTAAGGTCGGGAAAATCAGTCTTTTAACCCTAATTGGCAAGTATATAAACTACATTTTCTCTCTCATTTTGGGTAGAGAAAAGGTAAGAAGGGGATATGTGTACAAGCGTGGAAACTATACTCAAGCATTCAAGCATTCAAGCATTCCTTCAAGATTATTTCAAGTCTCCATTCAAGGCTAAGTGTTGCATTCAAGACAAGGATTCAACCATTGAAGAGGAGATCACTTACAACATACAACATCTATACCTTCGCACATAAGGATACAAACATCCTTACAACAAGGTATTAGTACTTGTTTTACATTACAGACATTTACATTTACAGCATTGCTCATTTCTTGGTTAATTCCAAAACCGGGGTTTGACCTAAAGGCAAACCCCTAATCCCTAACCCCCTAATCATCTTTGCTTTTCTGTGTGTAGGTTGTAGGTATGCGGCTGAAATTGGAGATCTAGAATCCTTGTGCAGAGACGAACAGATCCCCCTTCGTTTCGCGGATTTTTCAGAGGACCGTGGCGCTCGGGCGCCATCGTCCAGGCAACTTTCGCTCAAATTTGCAGGACAGCGCCATATCGACATTTTACTGCTAATTCCAGGTCCGCAGCTTCATCCTATATCCCTAACTCAGTTTATAAGCGAATCTTTCTCACTTTCTATGCATTCCTAGCTTAATTCTTCTATGCACATTCTTTACAAAAGAGGGTAGCCTTGCTGTCATAACCCTTGAAACTCATTTAGCATCCAATCTTGCATTGCGTGGGATTGGATCTTGTGGGTTTCAACCCCTCTTTTGAATGTAAAGTCTCTCCCCTAAGTGAAAACCATCAACCCTAGTGAACCTCCCTTCTCTCTCCTTCGAGTTGGAAGAGGGGAGAGCAACTAGGGTTCGATCGCGATTTTCCGCTTTACAGTTAGGTTAAGCAATTCAAGCAGTTCAATTTTGACCATTGAATCATACTGCATTAAATGCAACAATCTTGAATCGATCTCAAGACATTCTCCATCATCCATTATCCACCGATTTCATGGCGGCTGATAACCCATCACGTGTTATCACCGTTTAACAAACTTCGCACATTCCCAAGGTGGATAGGGATAGTCTTCTTCATGCAATATCCTTCACGCACACAGGGCTTACATGGAAACACAATCTATTCTCCGTTATACTGCTAACTCATCACACAAAGATCACCGATTGAGTCACATAGGCTTGAGGTACTCCAACCAGAAATCCTGAAGTGGAAACTACCTACCAACCAGTAGTCATAGAATGCTTCCATGTGCCGGTTCCCACAACTACATGCCGGTTCACCTTGACATGCCGGTTCACCTTGAACAAATATACCACTTCACTTTGGTATATATACCAGTTCACACATATGTCAATTCTCTTCATATCACATATTGACATCAATGACAACATACAATATCATTATGTCCTCATACCGGTTCACATAATGCCAACAATCTCCCCCTTTAGCATTGATGGCAATATACAAAGATATCTCTCCGTTTCACATCTTCTCCCCCATTTTCTATAGATATCTTCTCCACTTCACTTCTTCTCCCCCTTTGACAACAATGCCAAAGTGGAGGCACAAGCATCCCTGTTCCATTATGTTGTTCCCCCTGAGGAGTAGCACCCTTCAACACATCAATCAACAAAAAATTGACTATACAATATCTGACTGATGTGGAACAAATATTTTTAGTTCACCTCCTGAAGGGGAAGTAGCCCCAATTCACCTCTTAAATGCACAAATGTAGCCTTTGGGAGAGGCTTGGTGAATATGTTTGCTAACTACTCCTTACTAGAAACATGTTCCAGTGTAATCTCTTTATTCTGAACCTTTTCCCTCAAGAAATGATACTTAAGCTCAAAATGCTTGGTTCTAGAATGTAAAACCGGATTCTTTGAAATATTGATAGCACTTGTGTTATCACAGAATATACTTACCGATTCAGATACAAAGATTTTGAAGCCATTTAAAACATGCTTCATCCAAATTGTCTGAGTGCAGTTCATGAGAGCTGCAACATACTCCGCTTCCGTTGTAGACTGAGAGATACAACTCTACTTTTTACTCATCCATGAGACCAGTCTACCACCGAGAAAGAATTCACCACTGGTTGTTCTTTTCCAATCATCCACATTACCTACCCAATCAACATCTGTGAATACTTTCAGAATGAAATCATTGCTATATGGGTACCACAATCCATAGTCAACTGTTCCCTTCAGATACCTAAGAATCCGCTCGACTGCAACCAAGTGGGATTCTCTTGGAATTTTCTGGAACCTTGCAGTGATGCCAACTGCATGTGCAATATTCAGTCTGCTATGCACTACATAATGCAACTTACCAATCATTGATCAGTATTCCTTCTCATCAACTAGTGCAGAATCATCCTCTTTTGACAATTTGCAACTGGTCACCATCGGTGTACCAACCGGTTTGCTATCTTCCATGCCAAAGGTCTTCAACACCTCTTTGACATATTTGGACTGAGTGATAAAGATTCCATCTTTCATTTGCTGGATCTGCAGTCCAATGAAAAACTTAATCTCCCCTATGAATGACATCTCAAACTCTTTCTTCATCTCATCAGCAAAGACATGACTCATCTTGTCATCTCCACCAAAGATAATGTCATCAACAAAAACCTCACAGATCAAGATCTGATCTCCTTCAGACTTCAAGTAGATATTACTATCTTCACTTGTTCTCTCAAATCCAATCATCACAAGATGGGAATGTAGATGTTCATACCATGCTCTAGGTGCCTGCTCTAGACCATATAAGGCTTTATGTAGCCTGCACACTATATCACTGTCTTCACATAGGGAAAACCCATTTGGTTGCTCTATATACACCTCCTCTTCAAGCACACCATTTAGGAATGCAGATTTTACATCCATTTGATATACCTTGAATCCTTTAAAAGCTGCATATGCAAGAAGCATATGAACTCCTTCCAATTTGGCTATAGGAGCAAAGGTTTCTCCATAGTCTTCTCCTTCTTCTTGAGCATATCCTTTGCACACCAATTTGGCTTTATTCCTAATCACCGTGTCATCCTCATTCAGCTTGTTTCTAAAAACCCTTTTGGTACCAATGACATTTTTACGCTCCAGTTTGGGTACCAAGGACCATGTACCATTTTTCTCTATCTGGTCAAGTTCCTCTTCCATTGCCTTGATCCAGTCTTCATCTTTATGAGCCTCTTTGAATGATTTAGGCTTAAATTCAAAGATCATACATGAGTTTTCTCTGATCTTTCTTCTTGTAAGAATTCCTGGATCCTTATCTCCTATGATCTGCTTAGGATCATGATTCATCTTGACATACTGAGGAATGGTCTTGACTTGTTCTTCTTGCTTTTCCTCTTCATCCTCATCTTCATCAGTATCAGCATTCACTGATTCAGGAACACTGTTACTGGTACTTGGTTAACTGACAATCGGTTCATTTATAGCTTGCTCACTATCGGTTTCCTCAATTTTCTCAGAGGATTCATCAACTCTTACATTGATAGTTTCCATAATTCTCTGAGTCCTATTGTTGTAACACTTGAGAGCTTTCCTCTTAGTGGAATATCCTAGGAATATTCCCTCATCACATTTAGCTTCAAATTTGCCCTGATGTTCACTCCTCTTGATGTAGCATTTGCTACCAAATACCCTAAAGTAGCTAACCACAGGTGTCTTACCGGTCCAATACTCATAAGGAGTTTTGTCCTTACCTTTCTTGATGAGTGCCCAGTTCATTGTGTAGATTGTAGTGCTCACCGCTTCTCTCCAAAAGGTGTGAGCTACCTTTCCTTGAATCAACATGGTTCTAGCTACTTCAACCACAGTCCAGCTATTCCTCTTTGCTAGGCCATTCTACTGTGGAGTCCGGGGGGTAGACAGTTGCCTCTTGATGCCAAATTCTTCACAATACTTGTTGAATTCATCAGAAGTGAATTCCTTTCCTTGATCAGTTCTGAGACACTTGATCCTTTTATCGCTTTCCTTCTGCACTGATGCTCTGAAAGATTTGAATTTCACAAAGGCTTTAGACTTGTCTTTCAAGAATGTGACCCACATCATTCTTGAGCAGTCATCAGTGAGAATCATGAAGTACCTATCACCCTGCACACTTCTAGTTTTCATAGGACCACACAAATTAGTATGCACAAGGTCAAGCAAGTTGTCAGCAGTGAAAGGTTTACCTTTAAAGGTTGAGGAAGACGTTTTCCCCAATTGACACTCTCTGCACAAGGTATTATCCAGTTTTCTTAGCACCAACAACCCTCTAACTGCCTTGATCTTACTAGCCTTCACAATATTATCAAAGTTTACATGGCAAAGTCTCCTATGCCATATCTAGCTATCATCAAACTTAGCCATAAGACATGTACTTATATTTGCATTTAGATGAAATAGGTTACCTTTGGTCTACATGTCGGTGGCCACCGATTCACCATCTTTTCCTTTGATTCTGCAAACTCCATTCTTGAATTCTAGAGTGAGGCCACTGTCATTCAGCTGGGCAACACTTAGAAGGTTGTGTCTGAGACCATCAACCCAGTACACTTTGTCAGCACTGCTCTTTCCATTCAGAGAGATGGACCCTCTTCCTTTGACCATGCATGGTGCATCATTGCCAAAGCGAACCACACCTCCATCATACTCCTCCAAGGATAGAAACTTGCTTCGATCACCAGTCATATGGTGAGAATAGCCACTGTCAGTGATCCACTCATTGCAATTATCAAACCGGGAGACAAGAGCCTTCTTGTCTGACACATCTTCTTTGACAACAACAAACACAATATCTTCATTTTCTTCATCCTCTGATTCTTCATCTGTGACACCTTCATCAACTACCACAAAACACTTTCTCTGGTTTCCCCCTTTGAATTTCCTGAACCTTTCTGGTTTGTTCTTGTTATCACCATTAGGACAGTTTATAGCAATATGTCCTATCCGGTTACAAGAAAAGCATTTCAAAGGTAGCTTACCTTTGTATTTACTAGTTCCTTTAGGAAGCTTCCTAGCAAGGAGAGCTTCAAATGCCATCAGAATCTCCTCATCATTCATTTCTCTGCTCTGTCTAGGTTCACCACTAGTGCTAGCTTCTTTTCCTTTTCTGGATGGTATAGTAGAGGCTTTAAATGTTGATTCAGTCTTTTGAACACTACCATCAAAACTATTTAGCTCATAGGTGGTCAACTTGGCTATTATGGAGTCCAAGGATACCTTAGTCTTGTCTATTGATCTCAGCTCCTGAATAGTAGCAACCCTTATTGCATAGACCGACAATACGGATCTCAGGATTTTGCTTACCACAGTGGAATCTTCTATTTTACCACCTGCACTCTTGATTTCTCCAACAACTATTTTGATTCTTATTCCATACTTTTGAATGGTCTCACCTTCAAGCATCCGCATATCTTCAAACTTCCCTCTCAAGATTTCTTCCTTAGCCTTTTTTACATGTTCATCACCACCATAGATATTTTCAAGAGCATCCCATACCTCTTTGGGATTTACCTTGTCCTAAACATCAATAAACTCAATGTCAGATAGACTACTAATAAGGGCTTCCATGACTTGCCCGTTTTGTTGTATCTCTCTCTTTTGATCATCAGTGAGAGTACCAGTAGGAACAACATAGACATTCTCAACATAACTTCAGTGTTGAGCACCCATACTTCTGATGAATATCTTCATCCTATCTTTCCATATACCAAAATTTTCCCTCTTAAACTTTGGATCTTCCCTCTTCATCATTTGACTGGGATCTTTACCTCAAGCAGTTAAGCTTAAAACATAGAGGACCTGGAGGATTCTTTGATACCAATTGATAACTCAATGATGAATGAATAGTACCAAACAGGTACTAAGAGGGGGGGGGTGAATCAATACAGACAAAAATACAGTCTAAAATTGGTTTGATAGAAAATACTCTAAATGACTGGCAAATAGTGACACTGGTTGAAACAGAGTGCAACTAGTAAGACCCAAAACAACTAAAACAATCATAAATCGGTTACTCACTTAGCTTTCCTCTTAGCTCAATACTATAGTACCATTACACCCTCATGTATGAACAGGTAAACTATCATAAGATCTTCATAATAGTTAGTTCAATATGTTTTATAGACAGGCATAAAACACAGAACCATCATATGCTTAATAGGTAGTAACAAAGCATCACAAGATAAAGGCATCATACATGACATGCATATTTTCACATGGAAACCCAACTAGGAAAAACCACGGTGGGGATGAATACCCACAAGGTGTTTTTGAACTCTTTAGAAGTCCGCTCTGTTAGGAGCCTTGTCCGGTTAAAGACATTACAATAGGTTCTGCTAGGAACTGATCCTGTTAGGGATCACCTGGTTAAGGGATGGCTACAATACCCAGTTAAAGGTTGAACCTAGTTAGGGTTACCTTGTTAGAGGATTTCAAGAACTCAATAGCTAAAGGATCTCTAGAGCTCTATAGCTTCCCAGAACTCAATAACTTTGAGTTACCCTATTAAAGGATTTCACAATTGTTGAAGTGGTTAAAGATCAACAGGAATTACAATGATTTGGTAATAGCACTCAATGCTAATGCAGATCCATTTTGGCTCCTCTTCACCTTCTGCACATTCACTTTGCAGGTATATCTTCTCTCCTTTGGTCTGGAAAGAATCACGTATCACTTCCCTTGGATACACACATACAAATTTTGCCAACAACTTTAGAAAGAAACACAACATCGACCTTATAGAAAATAGACAGGTCGGTAGCAAAAACCCTAAACCCTAAACCTGTTAGGTTAAGCAATTCAAGCGGTTCAATCTTGACCGTTGAATCATACTGCATTAAATGCAACAATCTTGAATCGATCTCAAGACATTCTCTATCGTCCATTATCCACCAATTTCATGGCGGCTGATAACCCATCACGCGTTATCACCGTTTAACAAACTTCGCACATTCCCAAGGTGGATAGGGATAGTCTTCTTCATGCAATATCCTTCACACACACAGGGCTTACATGTCAACACAATTTGTTCTCCGTTATACTGCTAACTCATCACACAAAGATCACCGATTGAGTCACATAGGCTTGAGGTACTTCAACTGGAAATCCTGAAGTGGAAACTACCTACCAACCGGTAGTCATACAATGCTTCCATGTGTCGATTCCCATAACTACATGCCGGTTCACCTTGACATGCCGGTTCACCTTGAACAAATATACCACTTCACTTTGGCATATATACCAGTTCACACATATGCCGAATCTCTTCATATCACATATTGACATCAATAACAACATACAATATCATTATGTCCTCATACCGGTTCACATAATGACAACAACTAGTGTGTAAGCGATATTCTCAGAAAGAAGGAATTGATTATAATGAAACCTTTGCATCGGTAGCTAGAATTGTGGGAGTTAGATTATTCTTGGCTTTTGCAGCACACAAGAACTATAAAGTATATCAAATGGATATTAAATGTGCATTTTTGAATGGAGATCTTGAAGAAGAAGTTTACATTTAGCAACTTGATGGATTTTCTTTGATAGATAACAAAGATATGGTTTGCAGGTTAAGGAAAACTTTGTATGGGTTAAAGCAAGCTCCAAGAGCTTGGTATGCTAGATTGGATAAATATCTTTTGAAGATTGTTTTTTCTAAAGGTAATGCTGACAACAACTTATACTATAAAGTGACTAATGATGACATCTTGGTTATAGAAGTTTTTGTTGATGATATAATCTTTGGAGGAGAAGATGGATTATGTAAAGACTTTTCTATTAAAATGCAGCAAGAATTTGAATTGTCTATGATTGGAGAGATAAAATTCTTTTTAGGATTGCAGATTTCACAGACTGATAAGGTATATTCTTGAGTCAATCCAAGTACTTGAAGGAGTTACTAAAGAAATTTGGGATGGAAAACTCTAAACCGGTAAGCACACCTATGAATACAAATGACAAATTATCACTAGGATGAATCTACACCTGTTAATCCGATTAGGTACAAATCTATGATAGGAGACCTACCGTATTTGACACAAACAAGACCTGATATTATGAATGCAGTATGTATTGTTTCAAGATTTCAGAGTAATCCTAGAGAAAATCATGAATCACCAGTAGAAAGTATTTTCCGGTACTTACAAGGCACTACAAATCTTGGCTTATGGTATCCTAGAGATGAAGACTTTGGATTATGTGCATACACAAATGCAAATTGGGCAAGAGATGTGGATGACAGAAAAAGCACCACCGACAGAGCATTTTTTCTTGGAAGCAGATTAATTTCTTGGTTGAGTAAGAAACAAAGTTGCACATCTTTATCAACAACAGAATCAGAATATGTTGTAGCAGCAACTAACTGTAGACAGGTATTATGGTTTAAGAAAATGTTGAAGGACATAAAGGTAATGTAATGCCCTGCAAGGAAACCCCTAAGGGTTTAAGTTAAAAACACTCAATTAGAGTGTAAATATTTTTTTTTTATAATAATACTAAGAGTAGTTAATCATAGGTTACAACATTAAGATAGATTGAAGTTATCTCAAAGTTATCTCTAACTGGATAACACAGCGGAAGGCTAAAACGATCCTAAGGAGTTTCCCAACGCGATTGCATAACCTTACACCTAACTCAACTTGCGTCATTAGATCCATTAAACTGGATAACATAATTGCGAGATAATGCATAGATCTTGATTATATATGTGTTCAATGGTTTGACACCTTATAACTTTAGGAAGCGTTCATTTACTTTGGTGGTTAGGAGGCCATTGAGAGGTTATTTATTCATTGCACTTAAATTCATAATTACATTAAGAGGCCTCCAAAAAGGTTCATGCGTTTAGTATAATGAAGTTCATTCATTGGGTTTAGGGTATCCATTCACAATCGATATCATCCTTTAATATTAAAAGTATGGTTAATCAGACGAGGTTCATTCATTAAGGGTTAACTACAATTAATAGAGTGAGGTCCCTTCATTTGATTTCATGCATAGCCAACTAATGAGTTGTAGTTCTTATATGAAAGATAATATGTGAGTAGCCATAGAATTCATTTGGAGTTTTTGATAATGCAAATAAATGGACTGATTTCATTAAGGTGGATATGCATTAGGACACACGAGAGCATCCTTTAAATTAAAATATCGTTAGCTAGATGACATTCATCATTTCAAGGTTAGAATAGTAAGATCATAGAGACATTCTTCCATTAGTATTAAAATACAATTATCTTATTACACATTACTCCTTTTTTTGTTAAATGAAGTTAATATGAGAGAGATACTTTTACTAAGATTTAATGTATAAGCAACCAATCAACTATTTCCCATTTTAGTTCAATTTTAGCAATCATAAGGGATTCTTTTTATAAGGATTATAATATGGATATCTAGTTGAGTCCACACAATTATCAAATTAATCTGGTGAGGGTTATTGGTTATAATTACAACATAAATAACTAAATATATTCATCCATTATAGTGGAATATAATTAACATGGCGTTGCTCATTTAAGGAGATAAAAGTAATTACCTATATGTAGATCATCCTTTAGATTCCAACTTAGAAATTATAACATTAATTCTATCTTTGTTTCCCCTACTCAATTGTTCAATTTACATGCTTAATAACAAGTTAATCCAATGATGTAACCTAGCAAGATTCTTTCCACTGTTACTACGTTTAATTAACCTTATCAAAATACTTTTTCCACAACTTTAATTACAATAATTTAAATACTTTGCCATAATCATAATTTACAATGTTTTATAAATCTGATAACTACATTTATCAAGATAAATAATGTTAAGCACTTAGATTTAAATTCATTAAATTTCCACCATATACTTATACAAGAATACAACCATCCATGATAATTTAAAGCATAAAACAAAGTAAGCTAACAACATCGCATAACACAGATATGATCTCGGAGTTCACCCCTAAAGGGCTACATCTCCGGGTCTGCTCAACTGCAAGACCCCTTTGGTATTATAACGTTAAGAATACAAAATTTATAAGTCTTTTACATCTTGCCACTTGGGCAAATATAATCAATATACAACAGACACCCCGGTTGGAATTCACATAATGATCCCTTTTGAAGCGGATCCTATCCAATACATCAAAGCAAAAGCAACAAAGATTTCTTAACTGGTGGTACCCTAAATGGAGACTTGACCAACGTTGGTCAGACAAAAGCAATCAGATGACGGGGACCCAACATACCTATCTAGGCCATGCTATTATAACAGACACATCAAATTTCCAAAAGAATAAGCCATGCTCAAGCGTTAACGGGTAATTACAACATTTTCTCAAGTTGGCATAAACGTCTAAACAGATTAATTAACCCTTAGATAAGCACTAATGACAAATTGGTTTACAACAATAGTCTAGCCCCTTTTCTAACGACACAAAAACAACCCTTTCTACTACAAGAACAAGATACATTAAGAGTAAATGAAGAAATGGAAAAATCATTTCCGGGCTAAATTAAGTCTCTATTGCCTACATTTAAAAATTAAAGACCATTACCTCCAATCAATTTACTCATTATCATATAACCAAATATCTTTCGATTAAAAAATCACAGTGAAAGTCATTGCTATATTAAAGCCCAAAAATGCATATATGTAATTAATGATATTGGTTAAATAGATGCTATCTATTTTAGCGTGTATTGAAATATAAGCATTTATTCCTTTTTTTTTGTTTAAAAAAAAAAAAAAAACATTATATTTCTAAAATAAAATCCCAACTCCCTTTTTTTTTAATAACACAAATATTACTTGAAATAAATCTATTTTAATAAGCATCTCCTTTTTCTGTAAATACCATGAAAACCCCAAACCCGAGTTTTAATCATTCTTAAAAAAAATCAAGTGAAAATAATAATAAAAAAAAAACATTTTAAAAATTAAAAAGGGCGGCCAAACCCTAGGCGGTGAAACCCTAGGGCGGCCGTGCCTGAGCCGAAGGGAACTGCGGCCACCATGACGGGTGCAGCCCCTCGGCCTCCACACAGTGGAGTCGGGGGATACTGCGTCCGCCATGGGGAACGCAGTCCCTACGGCTCCCCCACACAGTGGCGCCGGAAGGAGCTGCGGCCTCCAAAGGAGACGCAGTCCCCTTTGGCTCCCACTGTGTGTGGGCGCTGATAGGTATACTATGAGTGGCACATGGGGAGGGGCGGGTTGAGCTTCGGCTCCCCCCCCGAAATCCCCCAAATTTTTGTATTATATATTTTTTTTTTGTTTAATTTTTTTTGACTTGATTCACAATCCGAAATAAACCATATTTTTTTTGCATAAAATTTTAACAAGAATGAAATCCTTCATTTTTGCATCGTCGTTTTTATTTCTATATTTTTGTTTTGTGTTTTCACAAACCTGTTCTTTTTCCAGATTCACCCAAAACTCCATTATGGGACAAATATCTCCACATCAGGTTTAAAGCCACAAAATTTATTAAGAAACAAACATTTGATTCAAGAACAACCAAATTTTTAAGGAAAAACTGAAACTAATCTTCAAGAACCTTCATGGTTAAAAAAAAAACATTTATTTCTTTTCTTTTCTTCAACATTTCATGGAGAACATAACAATAAACAAACGGGTAGATTGGAATCCTACCTCCAAATGCATTTCGGGGAGAGATTTCTTTGACGAAGAGCTCCACCTGCAACTTCAAGCAAGAGAACTCCATTTTCTTTCAACATTCTTTTTCCCCACCTCCATTTCCCAAAAGATCCCCCAAAAGAGAGAACCCCCAAAAACATTTCCCAACTAGTTTAAAATGAGAAACCCTATTTTTGCCCTAATTTTCAATTTCGAAATTAGGCATTTATTTTTTTTTGAAAATAAAAGAAACATGAGAATGGAAATCATTATTTTCCATTACTCAATAAATCTAACTTGTTTTATTCTTATTAAAATTAACACGCTTCTGTTTCTTATTTAATCTTTAATTTTAATCTCTCTATATCAACTTAGGCCTACTTTTCTATTTCGGAACTATTGACCGGGTAAGGCGTTTTGATTAATTCAATTTTCTAAAAATCAATCTTTTTATACTATATCAACTATACAAGTAAAAGGAAATAATTTCTTTTTAAGTAATAAAATTTACCCTTTTCTCTTCCAAAATGCGAATGTGAATTAATTTATTTCTATTTCCCACATGACTTTAAATCTTTCCTTTCTAAAATGCATAACTCATTAAATTCATTATTATCGAATTTAACTATTAAATTGACTTGTTATAACATAGTAAAGTGACCTTTTTAAATAAATGACTAATCTAATGCAAGAGTCTTATTTATTCTAATTTCTCAACTACAAATGCGTAAAAGTTACAAATGCGTAAATGATCACACTAACCCCAGTTAAATACCTTAAGCTTGCTACAATAATAATTTAAAGCAATCTCTTAAATTAATGATTAATCATATAAAGGAAGCTACCCATTTAAATTTCTAAATTACTAATGTGCACGTCTACTTATAAATTTGAATTTAATACCTAGAACAACAAACTCCACTTACCTCGTGCAAGGCACGCAAAACAAGGGAGTCCACCAAATCACATGACATGAAATCCAATGAAAAGTGAGAGCCCCACGAACCACACATGTGATGCTCACCTGACCATGGCTAAGGCAAGACGAGAGTTATATGACCACCAAAACCGAATTCTAAAGATGAAGGAGGCATACTCAACCTTGCAAATCCCAAAGGAGATGAACCTTGCCTTAGGCGGTGTCGTAACTGCAATCTCCTGCACTCATGAATCACGCAAGCATACATATACATATACATATTCAATGAAGGCGTTAGCTCGAGATTTATCACAAGAGTTAGGAAACAATTACATATACACAAGAATCGATGCAAAGGCACAATAATAAGTATGCACAAGTATTTATATTATCTAAACTACACATTGCATCATGGTTAACCTACCATTCAAGAATGCCACATAGGAAGTCAATCAAGGTCACACGGGTTTTACAAGTCCGACTAGGGTATGGGCATTACAGGTAAAATGCAAGGAACCTATAACTATCTATTGTGATAACACTGCAACAATTGATATATCTAAGAATCCGGTACTACATTCCAAAACCAAACATGTTTCTATCAAATTGATATTTTTGAAAGAGAATGTTGGAGCAAAAGAAGTCAAAATGGTTTATGTGAATACTAAAGAATAGATTGCAGATATTTTCACTAAGCCTTTTCCTAAGCAGACTTTTGAATATCTTAGAGTTTTGGCATATGCACACTCCAATGAGACATTGTATGTGATTGAAGGTTTTGTCATTGATGGCGACCTTACAATCCTATGGCACCGGCAAGGAATTATACCGGCAAGGCATTACACTGGCAAGATAGTTCACCAGCATCAATGATCACACTCTACACCGGCACTCAAGACACTGGCACCGACACAAAGAAATGAAGTATACCGGCACAGAGGCCGACAGGATTTTGTTATATTATATTTTTTTATTATTGTAAAAACTTTGTAAGCCGACTTGGCATGTTGTGAAATGACTCTTATATATAAAAGAGATCATTGTAGACATTTTGTAAGGTAGTGAAAAGTTAAGAAAGTGATGTATGTGAAATATTAAGGCAGACCTATTATGCGAAATATAGGTTAGAGGGTTTATGTAAGAAGCAAAGCAACAAATGGTACTGGATTAGGCATTATAGATGCTATTGTAAAGCAGTACAAGATATTGGATTTGTATAATCCACATTGTAAGTCAGCGAGACTTCCCATTGAGTAGTGAGCTCTAGGCAGTTGGCCTTCTTGCATGTGCAGGCCCCTCTTGTAAGTAAAATTCCCTTATTGGCTAGTAAGTGGATATTGTGGGTCACAAATCCCACCGAGGTTTTTACCACACCGGGTTTCCTCGTTAAATCTTTATGTCATGGTGTGCTTTTCATGTGGATGTTTTTAATTCTATTTATTTCATTATTTCTTGCATACCGGTACACTGTTACAATATGTTCAGCATGTTTTAAGATAAGAAATTCTATATACCGGTTAGATATCAAAGTAGAAGATGATTTAAGGGCAGCTCAGGATATCATTCAGGCACTTCAAGAAAATTTTACTGTTGCAAGAAATAAGAGAAGAGAGCTTTGTGAAAAATTGCAAAATGAGAATGATGAAAAGGAATCACTTAATGATATGATAAGAAAGTTGAAACAAGAGAACATGACAACAAAGAATGAGATGCAGGATATGACTATGAGATTTTGTAAAGAAATTGAGGATAGAAAGAAGAATGAAGAAGAATCGACTAGAAGACTAAGTGATCCAGCAAATGAGAACACAAGACTTAGTTATGAAAATGATTTATTGAAGACAGATCTGATGCACACTCAGAATGACTCCAATGAATTGATGAGACAGAAAGAAGTCTTAGAAAGAGAACTAGAAACTGCAAATCAACATAAAGAAAAATTCAAGAAAAGCTCAGAGGAACTTGACACCTTGTTGAAGAATCAAAAACCTAAAGGTGACACTTCTGGAACTGGCTTTGAAGTTGGTGAAAGCTTCGGTACAGCAAATACTCAGGATCACAACAAACCGGTAAGACAACCTAATGCTTATAAATTCAATGGAAAATGCTTTAACTATAATAAGTATGGTCATAGAGAAAATGAATGTAGATCTAGAAATTATCAGAATATCAACACACCCACCGGTCAATGTTCAAAATGCAACAAAGTTGGTCACAACTCTAAAATTGCAGAATGAATGTGAAATGTTATGTTTGCGGAAGATTTGGACATTTATCTAATAAATGCATAATACAAACCGGCATAGGTTATGGGAAAGCTATTCAGAAGAATAATGTAACTTGTTATGCATGTAACAAGATTGGGCATATTGGAAAATTTTGTAGAAGTAAAGGATCACCGGTAGACAACAAAAGTTCTAGCTTGAAGGGTGAAGAAAAAATTGAAGAGGTTAAGCAAGAATCCTCAAAACAATGGATTAGAAAAGCTGATCTAAATATTGGGAATACTCCTCCACCGGTAGAACCAGTCAATGCTTCATTGATAGGATAGAGTGATGCTTCACTAGTAGGACAGAGCAGTGCTCCACCGGCAAGAAGTTCTTCATCTAATTGAAGAAAGTTTCCTTGAGGGTTTGGCAATCTAATAAAACATGTGCTATTACTCCCTCGGTTAGAGATAAGAAGTTGAAAATTACTTTATTACCGACAAACAATGTTAAGTGAATACTTAACTAGCATGCATTTAATGTGGTAGCTGGCAAAAAGACCTATAAAATTGAGGTTTTGGCTCCATCTCATTTTACCAAGATTTCAAACCTACGAAGAGCGCGAAGATTCTGAGCTAAGGCATTTCGAGCAAGAGGCAAGAACACTTCAAGCAATCATCCATCTTAAAGGCAATAAAAGGTATTTTATCATGGCATCCACCTCTGCACTTGAATATATAGCAAACCCTACTATTGTCAAAGTTATAAAAATTCCTAGGCCCGTATTTCAATTAGTTCCCGAAGTAGCAAAGAAAGATGATACCTTAGGTGCTTTTTCTCAAATTCCTAAGGGAGTTGTTTATGCTGAAGACCCCAGAATTTACATTCACTGCAACATTAAGGAACTAGAAGATGAAGAGATTAAAACCATGTTTAAAACTATCATATGTGATGAATCCGAAAATGTAAAAGATGAACATAAGATCATTGAAACCCTAGGATTTACAGAGATCCTTAGCATTCCTGAATTCCCCAAGGATGTGACTAGGATAGTCTTAAGCAGGGTACATGGTGAATTTTTCTAGTTAGATGAAATTCACAAAATCACCAAGGAAGCTGTGAAAGTTGTCACAGGGTTATCGACCACCGGTAAAAGGCCAGACAAGACTAAAAAGGTCTCCAATGACCTAGTTATAAACCTAACTGGTGCAACATCCGACAGAAGATCCTTAAGAGTAAATGATGTAACAAATATTAGTGTAAGATTTATCAGCATGATATTAGGATATAAAGCTACTCATGCAAATAGACTCAATTCAATTTCAAGTCTATGCATTAAGAGTGCTTATGATATGGTCATGGATAATGCAAAGATTGATGTATGCGAGTGGTTGAAGGACAAATTAATTGACAACTTAGGCAAGATTAAGAAGAACAAGAAAGGAACTTTTAAATTTGAAAATCTGCTAGTATGTCTGATGCTACATATAACCAAACAGGTTCCCGATATAGGCTACAAAGAACTTGGATATTATATACCGGTAGGTAAACAATTAACAGAACTATTCAAAATCATGGGAGAAGATAAGGAAAACAATATCCATGATTTCTTTCAAGCACATAAAGCCAAAATGAAGAAAAGAATCAGATTATCACAAAAGATTGTTGACAAATATAAGGATGAAATATGCTTTGTAATCAAGAAGGATGAGATCTGGATGGAAGCAGTCATCCCTAGGACAATTTGGGTAACAGAGATGGGCTATGAAACAAATGATCATATAATTGAAACTTATGCTAAAGCACTTCTGGAAGCCCCTAAAGAACCTAAGGAAGAAGTATTTGGTAGTGCAGAAACTATTGAAAGCCAAATACAATCTAAGAAAAAAGTGAAAAAGGTTGAGGCAGTTGTAAGAAAAGGTTGTAGGCAAGCAAAGAAAATCAAGGATAAAATAATGGAACAAACTGGTATAACAGAGGATGAGTTAGCAGCTCCACAACCTGAAACTCACCTATCACTGGTAGGTACTTCTTTAGAGAATGACATGCCTGCAACTTTCAAGAGAGTTGTAAGGAAAAGAGATCCCTCATAGGAAACCACACCCTCACCTAGGAGGACAAGACAAAAACAACAAGCAGTGAGATCTCCGGTAACAAAGGCTACACCAAAGAAGAAGAAACTGACACCCAAGAAGAAGAAGAGGACAAATAAGGACTTGGCCCCTCTTGACATACTATTGAATGAAATTACAGAGGAAGGGAAATTGAAGAATATAGAGAAACTATATGACACTCTGACAGTTGATGAAAAAGAACAAGTAGAAAATAGTGTTATATTGCATATGGACATGTATATGAAATTTTTGATGGAAGTAGTAGATGAAGTACCAAATGAACTATTTAAGAGACTGGAAGCAAGGAGACAAGCAGTAGTAGAACTTGACAAGAAAATAAAGATAGAAAAGCTACTTGCTGTATACCTAGTGAATTCACCCAAAGAAATTGATGACTTAATTGCTGAAGCCATCCGGTTAGTATTTTCTACTGCACACCGGCACATTGCTTTAATGGTTGTTAGAGTTAATGAGGTGATTGAGGAGATAGAAAATGCATGGGACATTTTCCTAGTGGAAAAAGAAAAACAAGAAGAATGCATGAGCCACAAACCTATAAAGGTATATCAGAAAGAAAGGGACAAGGGTAAAGGTAAAGTTGGTGGACCACCTAGTATCAAGGTTAAAGACAACTTACCCCCACCTCCTTTGATTACTCCACCGATAAAAACAACAGCTACAAAAGATCAACCGACAGTTGAAAGTATGGATGTAGAGGATGTCAATCCTAATCCTAAAGTCTTATATATAGTGGATGTTGATACTCAAAAGATCAACATTGTGGTAGATAAAGATATAGCTGATAAGATTCACATGGCTAGTGAGCCTCCAGTAGCTAAGCAAACTGATAACACACAGGAGAATTCGACAGATGACAAAGAGTAACAGGTAGAGACTTAGACTCAAACTAAGACAATGCAACAAATAGAGCAAAAGGCTCTTGAACAGGAACTGCAACAGAAACAGGAACAGGTTCATAAGGAAATAGTGCCACCGACAACTAGAGAAGTAGAAAAACCATTGCTTACCTACTAGAGGTCAATACAAGCTTGGTTACTTCCACTGGCGGTACTCAGAATATAGGTTCATCATCAAGCTAAAAATCAACCAATGTGACTGAAGTACTATTGGATTCAATTAAAAAGATAACAGATTGTAGCTCACAAGCTTATAAGGCAATAGATGACACAATACCAATTTTGAAGGTAATTGCTCCTAACTGTAATATAGACAATAAAGATTCTTTAGGACAACTTGATACCTTGTGTAAATATATCATAGAAAACATTGAGAAAATAAAGGAAGAGACATTGAAGGACAAATTGGAAATTGAAAAGCAAAAATTCTTTGATTAGCAAGTAAAGAAGTGTACTAGAGATTTTGACACACTTCTACTGGAACTATGTAATTTATTAAAAGAGTACAAAGCTCTGTATAAAGACACCTATAAGACAAAATTTTTGACTATAGATATAGATAAGAAGATGAGCAAGGTACAGGATGAAATTAATAAACTTGGAGATAATTTTGTTAACTCACCTAATACATTATCAGTTTTTGAACAGAAGATAACAACTTTTGAGGAAGAATTACTTAAATTAGAAAGAGAAAAAGAGAGAATAGTGAATAAGGAAAAGCATCTAAGATTAAAACTGAGTCCAAGATTGGACTATCTAGCATCATTATAGAAGGAAATATTTGAGGCACTGATATAGGGACATAAAACATTGGCAGAGCATTTGCAGCATCTCACCAATACAGTTAAAAGAACAGAGACAACAATAAGAGATAGTAAAAAGTTTATGGAGAGTATAAACTTGATTTTGGCGGATCTATTTCAAATTGTAACTACTTAGTTACAAAGTTGAAACTACAAACTCTATTGACATCTTGACAATCTTTGTCATTGATGCCAAAGGGGGAGTAGTGGGATGAGAAAATTCAAATATCACAGGAATCATTTGCTCAGGGGGAGAACATATTTTTGGTAACATTTTTGGACTTCACATTTTTGGAGACACTTTTTGAAATTTCTCATGAGTGTTGCCATCAATGCCAAAGGGGGAGATTGTTGGCATATGCACACTCCAATGAGACATTGTATGTGATTGAAGGTTTTTTCATTGATGGCAACCTTATATTCCTATGGCACCGGCAAGGCATTACATCGGCAAGATAGTTCACTGGCATCAATGATCACACTCTACACCGGCTATCAGGACACCGGCACCGGCACAAAGAAAGGAAGTATACCAACACAGAAGCCGACAGGATTTTGTTTATTATTGTAAAAAATTTGTAAGCCGACTTGGCATGTTGTAAAATGACTCTTATATATAAAAGAGATCATTGTAGACATTTTGTAAGGTAGTCAAAAGTTAAGAAAGTGATGTATGCAAAATATTAAGGCAGACCTATTATGCGAAATATAGGTTAGAGGGTTTATGTAAGAAGCAAAGCAGCAACCAGTACTGGATCAGGCATTATAGATGCTATTGTAAAGCAGTACAAGATATTGGATTTGTATAATCCACATTGTAAGTCAGTGAGACTTCCCATTGAGTGGTGAGCTCTAGGTAGTTGGCCTTCCTGGATGTGTAGGCCCCTCTTGTAAGTAATATTCTCTTATTGGCCAGTAAGTGGATATTGTGGGTCACAAATCCCACTGAGGTTTTTCCCACACTGGGTTTTCTCATTAAATCTTTGTGTCATGGTGTGCTTTTCATGTGGATGTTTTTAATTCTATTTATTTCATTATTTCTTGCATACCGGTACACTGTTACAATATGTTCTGCATGTTTTAAGATAAGAAATTCTATATACCGGTTAGATACTCATTCACCCCACCCTCTCAGTATCTATGGGAATCCTAACACATAAATCATCTTGGGGTCATACCCCCATCAATAGAGACTTAGACAGTTTATGTTTGTCATCAACCGGCAGAATTAATAGAGATATCTTTTACTCCGACTTTGGTGAGGAGAGCTACTTCTCAGGGGGAGTAGTTGGTATACTGAGTTGGTTGGTATTTTGTATTTGAATCTGGTTTTTGTATTGCTTTGGCATTTGATGTGAAAGGGGGAGAGATTGATATGGAAAAAACACAAGGAAAACACATGCTACTCTCAGGGGGAGAGATTGTTACTTTGGGAGAGATTGATTACTCTTTGTATCTGAATTTTGATTTCTGGTTATGATCTCTTTTTGGGAGATTGTTGGTTTTTGGTATTTGGCATTTCTGTTTTGGCACTTTGATGGTTTTTCCATCTTGTGTTGCCATTAATACCAAAGGGGGAGATTGTTGGTAGTTTGGATATGTTGATATGGTTTTGTCATTGATGTCAACACCTATTAACTCTTATCAACTCTGGCACTTTGGAGGATTGGCAATGTTCACCAGCAAGCAACTGACTTATGCACAGCCACTGGTATCTGGTACACCGACATGATATATTGTTCATTGGCACTTGGAATGACATGGAAAACACTTGGTTATGTTGAAGACATTGTTTGGACACTTTGTCTTGGAGATTTGTTCATTGGTATATCCGTGTTTGCATATTTGTTGTTACCGACAAATAGGTCAGGAATAAGCACTGACAGACTTATCTATTCTAGATCAGCACGACACGCTTTGGAGATGATTTTATTATTATTGTAAATGCATTAAGCCAACATGTTGAATCGGATATTGAATCGGTTATTGATTTACTTGTAAATTAATTTTATTGTAATATCTTCTAGAGCCGACCTACTAAAATTGGTCTTAGGTTATGGTATATATGTAAGATCTTATTTGTAAGATCGATATGCGATTGGGAAAAGGAATTGTAAAAAGGTATATGCGAGAATAAGGAGAGCTATACACACAAACATCATTTGAAGGTGAAGAAGGTTTTTGTGAAAGCATATCAGAACTGAACTGGTACTAAATCTAGCATATGAAGATGTTATTTTGAGCAGTACATCATTATTGGATTTAACCATCCAATTGTAGTCAGTGTGACTCCTATTTGTGTTTAAGCAGTGAGCTCTAGGCGCTTGGCCTTTCTGCATGTGCAGACCCCATTTGTATACACATATTATCTACAGTAGTATCATCTGATTGTGGGTAAGGTTTCCCATTGTAATTTTTCTCCTTACAAGATTTCCACATACAAATATTGGTGTTGTGTTGTGGATGTTATTGTCTTTCTGTTTCATGCATTAATCTTTATCGGTACTACAATTAACTGACAAATTGTCTACCGGCATAAAGTTTGGTTTACCGATATTAAGCATTAAGTTTGGTTAAGTTATTTTTGGTTTGAATTTATTTGACAACTGATTCACCCCCCCCTCTTAGTTGTCTTTGGGACCTAACAACTAGAACTTTTAAGAATTATTCTCTACTATGTCATTTAATACTCTTCCAAAATAGAAATGTGTTTAGAGACATGATGAAGTTAACTATTGTGGATGGTCAAGGAAAAAGACTCCCAACTCAGTTATGGTGTAGGATATGGGACAAGAACAATAGAGACTATGATTACAAGGCATTTCATGATGCCTTTGTTGTGTGGATATTTAGGGCATTTTGGGTTCAGGTTGAAAGGATTCCTTCTAAGATAAGGGTAGTTCTCAGGCCATTGGAATACAACCCAAAAAAGGGTCACACTCATAATTTTGTTGATTGGGTCTTCAAGAATGATCATACTCTCATTAAGGTATATGGATGCAAGAAAGCCTCCCACTAGTTTCCAGTCTTTGTATCAAAAAGGGTTTCCTTTTTAGAATTTATTTGAAGATAATGTGGTTTGAGAAGGAAGTAAATGGACCAAGGAATAAGGGGACTTTATTTCCCCATGTAGTTAGGTATTCTGGAGTGTCTATTGGTTTTGATTCCCTTGAACAAGTTCAAGATAATTTGAAGAAAGCATATTGTCTGAAGGATGGAAGTGAGAGGTTCTATGACCCTAAATGTTATATTAATTCTTTTATAAAATAATTTAAACATCAAATTCACATTGTGGAAGATATTGCCCATAATTTCATGACTCCTCAAGATGTTATGAAAAGGTGGAAAAAGTGGAACTTATTAAATAAATTGGAAGAGGATAGACAGAAGAAGGGGCAACCACATTTTCATCATGATCAAACCCATGAAATACTGAGGTTGGAGTTGTTCTTGAAATATTTTGAGAAGCTATATGGAAAAGCAACAAGCAATGTATCACAAGAGGTTAAGCCTGATCCTCCAAAAAGGCATAGAAAGTTGATTATCCATGATTCAAATTCAGAGAATGCATAAAATTCTCCCCTTCTAAAGAGGCAAAAACAAGATGAGAAGGTAACCATAGTCCCTTATGATGATTCAAAAGGAGAGGGGGATACTGAAGAAGCTGCTAGTGCACTCAAATTGCTTGGTAAAGGTGAAGAGGTTGATAGATCACCTAGCTCAACATCAGTATTTCAAGAGGAAGTCCATGGCTATAAGGCTTAGCTTTTGGAAGGTGAAGAACCTATTGATTTTATGGATCAAAGGGAAGCCATATAAGCTAGATTTGTTGAAGATGAAGACTTTATCAAAACACAAGAATTCAATGACATTTGGATTCAAATGAAAATGAAATATTTCGAGGAGATAAAGCAATTGAAATTGATGGGGATTGAAGAATCTAGACATGAGGAGGTTATTCAACAAACACTCAAGGAGTTGCATCTTGATGAGATCAATTGTACCTTGGAAGAGGCTAAAGAGATGGCACAGAAAAGTGATATGCTCATTTTTCTAGAGTTGGCTCTCAAACATTTGTTCTTGCTTGACCAAGTTAGAAAACAAGATGACCCTACATTTTTTGCTGAGTTTGATAGTGATGAGAAGATAAGTGGATCAAGGTACAATCCCAAAACTAAAGTTTTGGCCACATGGGTGAGTTTTAAGGGCCCTCATAAGCCCAAATTACTTGAAATTGTCAAAGGAAATGATGGAATGGCATCAATGCAAACAATGGAAAACACTTCTCCTTTGGTATCAACTATAAAATAAATGCATAGAGCAATGTTTAATAAAGACCAAGTCAAACATATGCAAGAGAAATTAGAGGATGCACAAACTAGGGAGACACAAATGAAGACATCCATCAATCAATTGTACCTTGAGAATGCTACTTTGAATAAAGAACTACAAAGATTAAAGAGTAGTAACCAAAGAAAGGCACTAGTACTAGATAATGATGCCTCCTCTATACCAATTGATATAAAGGATGATGAAGTGTCAAAAGGAAAAAAAGGATAAATATGCAGAGGAAAATCACCAATTAAGAAGTAAAAATGAAAAGCTTTTACAGGAAATCCCTAAGCAAGTGTTAAATGCTTTAGAACAAGTACTGACATACAGGGTTGATTTGGTGATTAGTAAATGTGATTAAATATATGTTGGATACCAAACTCTATTGGACATGTTAGTAAAATTTGCTAAACATAAGCCACAATTAGATGAGCTCTCCAGGAGGTGGAAGCCCTCTCATTATGATTTGATTAGGATTCATGAGGTTACTCAGAGGGATCCAGATGCACCTAGTGAAATCAAAGAAATAGAGGAAATGATTGAATCTATTATTAAGGAAATAGATTACATAGAATAGGAAGAAGGAAGAATAAAAGAAAAACTATCCTCCTTTCATAGTATTAAGCATTAGGTGATCCCTAAATTTACTGATAAAGAGGGTCGTGCAAAGAGTTCAGAAGAATGTAAAATAGAGTATAAAGACATGGTTTCGTGGATCATTTCCCACTTGAAGGAAGATAAAGACTTCAGTGTTAAAAGTTTTAACATGTTCCTAGATAGGGTTGTTGTACTGGAAAATAGATTCTCAAAGTTTGTGGTCGAAGTTCAAGCAATTACTAGCAAGAAATGGAAAGACCGTTTGCTTAGTATGCTAGATATTCTCCATTACCAATGGCCTACTCATGTTCAAATCTTAGAATGAGTAGATGAGTATTTAAGACCCACCAAGATGTCTTCTCAGAAGAAGAAATAGGTTCTCGAAGGAAAGGAGGAAAGTGGCAAAAAATCACATGTTGAATCAGACTCTGGGGTTATTTCTTCCGCGTTTCAAGCTTGATATTCTCCAAAAAAAAAAATTATAGTTATCTTCCTAATGTGTTAGTTTATTATGTTTTATCTTAAGTTGTTAGTTATGAAAAGATGCAATTGTAATGGTCTAAAGCTTGATGCTTCTACTCATTTTGTATAAAGGAGAAACCAAGACCAAATTCTAAAAGACATTAGAAAATAGAATAGGAGCTAGATTAGAGGAAGAAACATACCATGTACTCATACTTTTAAGATTAATATATAGATCCAGTTTCTTTTCTCTGCAATTGTGGTGTGGAATTACCTTCTTGTCAAATTGGTCCTTTGTGATTATTAATTCAAGGAATTAATTGCCATTTTTAAAACTTGTGCAAAGGAATTCCTTTGTGATTATTAATACATGATGGGCCATTTCTTTGCAAATACTAATGTTTACCAGGATCGAGAATATGTTGACCACTTGGGTTTGTTAATATCTTCATTAGAGATAATTAGTTGTTGTTAAAATTATTCTCTTTTAGAAAGACATGTCTTTTCATTCAGAGAACCCTTATTTTCCCTATATATGGGAAATCATTTTTTAATATTAAGATATACAGAATAGATATGATAATTAATCAGTTGTAAAGACACTTATTTTCAAGCAATACAAAAGCCAGTTGTCTTATTTTCAAATGTGTTGTGGATTTTTTCATTTCCAAATCAATTCTCTGTAATAATTATCTATGGTTGGTAATTGCTAGTCTAAGTCACCATGTGAAGAAATTGCATGATGTTACATAGCTGGACCATCAAGCTACATTTGAGATTTCAAACATCAATATTTCATAGAACACTTTAAATGACTTTATTTACTCATAAGTTTATAATTTCTCATACATAAAGGCATACAAGTTTTGTTATATTTCCAAACATGTTTTGACACATAAAGATTCATTTTACCAATCTTTTCATCTACATGTCAAGAGATAAGGAAGGGGAAAGAGAGAATTGATTTCAAATAGGACATGCCACTAAAATCTGCATATTAAATCTTGCCCTCCTATAATCATTAAGAACTTTGTTCGCATTTATTTATTTAGTTTTTTTTTACCACATGATAACAGATTAACCAATATGAACACTCAAGTTATAGAACAAGAAGATGGAACATGATTTCAGCTTAGTAGATAATGGCAAATAGAATGCACAACAACTCAAATTAATTTAGGATAATATAATAACCATTTAATAAGAAAATCAACAATCAGGATATAACACCAAAAGAATCATGGAATAAATCTAGTAAATTACAACAAATCATGTGCAAATTACAACAAGTCAATGATCTTCTTCTTCATCCAACTCTTTGTCTGTATCATCTGATGCATATTCGACATTGTAAGGATTGGTCATAAAATCATCACCATCATTGATATTAGTTTCAATAATGTCATCATCCACATGGATATCATCTTCATGAACATTAACTCCTACATCATCATGATCTAGTTCATCTTCTTCGACATCTTCATCGGTTAGATCATCAACTAACTGTTGATCCTAATCATCATCTTCTAGTTCTTTGGTATCTTCTTCTTCCACAACATTATACTTTACTAGCCTTCCTCTTGGATCATTTCTAACAACAAATGACCAACCCAATTTACCTGGAACCTCTGAGTAAAATACCTGCTCACATTGGCTTGGGAGAATAAAGGGCTCATTTCCAGCTCACTAGAATGACCTTGTATTAACTATGGTAAATCCATTATCATGTTTAATAAAAATTCTGTCGGGATCATTTTCATTCAATCGTAGCTTGTACCATTGGATGACGAACATAATTAATTTGAATGACTTAAAGTCACACTCAAGTATATCATCCAAAATCCCATAGGATCAATTTTCTGAGACTTTTGGATGTATGTCGCTTCTAGATGAAACATTAGTCACCTTAAAAACATGTAAAAATTATTGCATCGTCAGTTGATAAACATATTTATTCTTGGCCAAATGTATGCAAAGAAAAATTACTCAATATATATACATCAATAATACGATTGAAAATAATTGAATAATATGGGTGATTAATATATTTATGCATACCTGTTTATCTCTTAAACCATATGCTAAATCAATTTCCCTTGGTGTAACATTGGAATCTCCATTACGATGAGCTTCTTTAACCAATGAAGCCACACCTTCCCATGTTAATGCGCAACCAAATTGTTGACAACGTTCAATCCATACTGTCATCCAATCAAGATTGTTTGTGATGTAAAAATGTAGTGCATCCCACTCTCGACTGATTGTATCAAAAAAATTGAATATTACAAATGACGTATAATTAGTTAATTACCACGGTACATGACCTTAATTTATAAATGATGTATATTGAAGATTAATAATTAAATAAGTACAATATACATAAAAACCAAATGTTAAATATATTCTAATTAATCTCCATGACCATCTTATAATTACCTCTCACTTTCCTCAATCTAACTTTCCCCATCAGGTACCCCCCTTCAAATTTGTTAATGGAGTTGGGATCCCAAATGCGACCTTGATGCAGGACCACTGATCTAGTTCTTACCTGTTGGGGAATTTTTTGTGGAATTGTTTGAGAGTGTTGAATTTATTTTGGTTTGAGTGTTTAGCATTGTAGTTTTGGGTTTATTCCCTTGTGTTCGTGGTCTTTGTCATGTTCAAGTTTCATAGCATTTGGCTTTGTTTTCGATGAGATGTGGATTTCGGTATTGGCCCGGTTGATATGTTCTTGCCAGTTAGTCTGGTAGTGTGTTGAGCGAAGTTGGATCAGGTTGCGGTTGATCTCTGTGACTTGTGGATCATTGGTGATGTTTCTTTGGGCCTTGGCTAGTATTCCCAAAGGTCATGCATCATTTTTTTTTGTGTTTGTTCTTAGTGATTTGAGCCGAAATGTTATCGTTGCATATTTCATGAATCGGTTGGTCTTTGGGCTGACTTGATTGAGTGGTAATTATTTGCGAATGGTATAAATGCAAGTTGGAAAATTATTTGAGGGGACAAAAATCTAAAGATAGAAGATAGATTTTTGAGATTGAGTGAAGATGTAGATCTAGCAAGATTTAGATCTGGTTGGATTGAGGCTGGAAGGCTAGGGTTCGGATTAGGGTAGAACTGACAGACTATTTCTAGAAATTGATATGATGTGTGGATGATCTGCTAATCTTGTAATTGTGTTGTAAGCATTATTTATATCCTAGACTATGATCCAACATGTGGTATATGTAATCCTTTAGACTGTAATAAGATTTATACATACCGTTTACTAGTTAGGTATTTTGTTATGTTACAGGTTGTTCTTTCCGCTATTTCTGGTATTTTGTTACCGGTTATTAGTATGTTTTGCATTTTTTTGTGTTAAGCTACAAGGTTGGGATGTCTTTCATTGAATCTCCCTACCTTGACTGCATCAAATGGTTTCAAAGCTAGTTTGTGAACTTGTTGTTGGACAAAGTGATGTTTGTGCACCAGTTGGTTGGCGAGAAAATTGATGCAACTTGTGGAATTTTTTAGATCACTGAACGTGAGGTGGAGCAAGGTTGGGAGGTAGACCGCTGATCCTAGAGCTTGTGCTTGAGGTAGTTAGTTGGTGGAGACTTGAACAAATTGTCAATTGAGGCAGGCCTTAGTTTGGACCAGTAGATCGTCATGGAGAGGCAATCAGAAGCTGTAGTCAGATCGTCGAACCCCCTGAGGTAGTTGCAAGTACCTACTGATAGATCATCGAACCAGATCAAGTGATGGGACTCACTTTTCAATTAACCTTGAGAGTCTAATGCAGGAGCACCGGTCTAGTTCTTACCTGTTGGGCAATTTTTAGTGGAATTGTTTGAGAGTGTGGCATTCTTCTGGTTTGAGTGTTTAGCACTGTGGTTTTGGGTTTATTCCCTTGTTTTCATGTTCTTTGTCATGTTTGAGTTTCATAGCATTTGGCTTTGTTTCCAGTGAGATGTAGATTCTAGTATTGGCCCGATTGATATGTTCTTAATGGTTAGTCTGGTAGTGTGTTGAGAGAAGTTAGATTGGGTTATGGTTGATCTTCATGACTTGTAGATCATTAGAGATGTTGCTTTGGGCCTTGGCCAATATTCCCAGAGGTTTGTGCATCATTTTTTTTGGTGTTTGTTCTTAGTGACTTGAGTCATCAGGTTACCGTTGCACGTTTCATGAACCGGTTGGTCTTTGGGCCAACTTGATTGAGTGGTAATTATTTGCGGATGGTATAAATGGAAGTTGGTGAATCATTTGAGGGGAAATATATTAGAAGATAGAAGGAAGAGTTTTGAGATTGAGTGAAGATGTAGATCTGGCAAGATTCAGATGCGGTTGGACTAAGGTCGGAAGGCTGAGGTTCGGATTAGGGTAGAACCAGTAGACTATTTCTGAAAGTTGATATGATGTGTCGATGATCTGTGGATCTTGTAATTTTTTTGTAGCATTATTTGTATCTTGGACTGCGATCCAACATGTGGCATGTGTAATTCTTTAGGCTATAATAAGATTTATACATACTATTTACCGGTTATGTGTTTTGTTATGTTACCAGTTGTTCTTTCTGCTATTTTTGGCATCTTGTTACTAGTTACCAATATTTTTTGCATGGTTTTTGTGTTAAGCTGCAAGGTTGGGTTGTCCTTTATTGGATCTCCCTGCCTTGACTGCATTAGATATACATGGAACTTTGATGCCAAATTAGGAAGATATTCAGTAATGTACACCATGGTCTGGTATACCATATATCCCTCCACCATAGAACCCTTGGGATGTGCACTTTGTCTAACCAAAGCCTTCAAAAATTTCAAGTGCCTCTAAACCATCCACATTGACCTTATGTGTATAGGTCCACACAATTCAATCTCCTCAACTTGGTGTATGAGGTAGTGTTCTTGTGCATTGAAAAAAGTCGAAGTAAGACACTTTTGCATTTCACACATTAGACGAGGAATTTTTCTCTTCCAATAATTTGTATCTTCTTTATGGATTTCTTTAGATGACAACCATCTACAATTGATTCAAGTCGTAAATATATTAACGAGATTTAACAAAAACATACAATATATTACATAACAAGTAAAAAAATGGCAAATATAAGATTTATACAACTAATTGAACAAATATCACTACTTACCTCATGTATTTTCCAAGATCATATATAACTTGCTTGACATTGTTGTCAAAGTTGTCTAGGAGAGATAGAGGTAGAACCTACTGCAACAATTATTAAATGATCTTTTCATTTATTTTCCAAAGCTAGTAAACATAATACACTGAAAAGTACATGTAGTATATAAATATACATAATATACCAGAATAATTTCCTTAATGAAGGTATGCCAATCATGTGTTTTCATCCCTGACCCAAATTCACCTTTCTTTGTTATGATATTGTTTATATTTGCAACAAATCCTATGGGAAATCAAAATTTTTGGAAGACTTATTTTATAGAATTTCTTTGTTTCTCTGTTAATAACCAAGGAAGGGCACTTATATTAATTTGGTCTCCATATCTATTTAATTGAATGACATTTTTCATTGCATGATTGGCTTCTTGAATATCACTACAAATTTTGATAATTTTTTCTTTTCCATGCCTTCCATCCAATATTTTCCATAACGTTTCTGTTAAATTCTTTCCTATATGCATTGTATCAAACAAATGCACAATTTGTAGTTTCTTATAGTAGGGCAACCTACTAAATTGTTTGGGATAACATTTTAGTCCTTGTGGAAGTCGACCATTTATGCCTTGATGACCTTCTTACAACATATAAGTTAAACAAATTAACAATGACAATCATTGTCAATTACAACATAAGTCAACAAAACACAATATAAAAATATAAATTCCAAACATATTATATATGATAGATAAATAATTTGATATGATGCATAACCTTGATGATTAATTTTATCATATTCCAACTTCCATAGGCGAGGTGTCATTCTTCGTGGTTTTGATGTTGTCTCTTCTTTCCCATTGAAAAGATGTTTTTCAGTAGTTTGATACTTATGATTTCTATGGAGGAATTGCCTATACTCCTCAAACACCTGCTTTCCTAAACTTGTTGAATGATGAAATTTTATCTTTGGACCACAAACTAGACATGAAAATTTTCCCTTTTTTTGAAGACCTACAATATCATTTATAATTGGATTAAATATGTCAATTTTTATAATTATATATAAAGAATAGATTATTTAAAAAACCTGCATGATATCTACTTGATAAAATTAAATATCATTAAAGTGTAGTTGAAAGTTATAACATACCACAAAAATGTGTTAGCCCTGGAGTATCATGAATTGTCCATACAAGCATTGCATGGAATTGCAAATGTCTTTGTCCTATTGGTCTAGAGACGTCATACATAGTGATGCCATTCCATAACTTTAGTAACTCGTCAATAAGAGGCTCGATATATACATTTGTATCTTTAACTTGGTACTTACCTAGTTAAATGAAGATAAACATTACATAATTATTATAACCATTTTACTATAATATATATAAATTAATCTACATCACTATTAAATGAAAAAGATATAAGTTAATATGCAACAAATAAGACAAATGAGATGCTACTATGTTAAAGAAAATTGATGTAAACAAATACCTTGAACAATCATTGCCAACATTATGTGCTCCCTCTTTATTGACATCCATGGAGGAATGTTATTGTTGACAACAAAAATAGGCCACACCGAGTGAATAGATCTCATCTCTCCAAATGGATTGACACCATCTGCTGCCAATTAAAGCTTGAGATTTCGAGGTTCTTCTTTAAAGTGTGGCCATTTTTCCTCCATTTCCCTAAATGCAGAACCATCTATAGGCATTCGAAGAATGTCATCTCCACTTCTATTCCGTGCATAGTAATCCATAATTTGTGCTAAGCTTTCATACCTAAATAATTGTTGCATATGTGGAATAATGGGAATATAATGAAGAACCTTGCAAGCAACCTTTTTTGTTAGTTGATGTGTTTGATATCTGCTTTTATGATATTATGGACATTCTGTTACAAATTCATGTTGTTTATAATATAAAATATTATCATTGGGACATACATCTATTGCTTGATACTCCAGTTATTTGTGAGGAACTGATTATTACTGAGAGGGGGGTGAATCAATAATAACAATAAATATCAATAAACTTTAAAACTTTAACAACCACCACAAAATTCTTTCAAAACAACTCATAAACAATACCGGTAACAACTGAAATCATACTGATAATTAGATTTATCAAACTGTTCATTTAAGTGTTCATCAACATGCATGCAATAGAAAGATATCAATTCAACACATAAGAAATCAATCAACAAATGAACACTAGGATTTTCATGTGGAAACCCAAATGGGAAAAGCCACGGTAGTAATTGGTACCCACAAGATTATTGCACTCTTTCGGTATGCGCCTTGTTAGGAGCCTAGCCCGGTTAGGAGCTTACAAAAATGCCCGATTAGGAGCAGACCCTGTAAGGACTCCACCGATTAAGGGATTTACCTCAACCCTGTTATTAGATTTACTCTGTTAGGAGTAACCTTGTGAACGTATTTAGAACCCAGACTAATGAGTAACCTGGTGAATGAATTTATACAATCGGGCCTGTCAGGACCTACCTAGTTAAGGGATTTTGAGTCTGTTACAACTATTAGGGAAAAAAATGTATGATATGAAAATAGCACTCTTTTCTTGCTTGTACAGATCCTTTCCTGCTCCAATCTTGTTCTCTCTTGCAAACACACACACTGGTTCGGCCACACACTTCTTTTGATCACCGACAAAAAAAATCATCATAGACCTACCCTAAATAGACTTTACAACTTAGTTGGTTACAAAACCCTAATATTTACATCATAGATAGTTACAGATCTTTACAAATCATTACACATCATCATATGGATCATTATAATCAATTACAAATCAATTATAGTCATTGAATGATCATCGTACCTCAATCTCATACACTTTCAAACCCTTAGCTCATTCTACTAAGCACTTCACTCATTCCCAATAAATTCTCTCTTTGATTGCTCCCAAAACATCATTTAAATATTTCACGTGGATTCAGCCACATCATCACCATCTTACAAACATAATGTAACACACCGTCAAACTCAAAATCATTACCAATTTTAAGATTTGAATACCGATTCTTAAACCCTACTAAAAACCCACAGAAAATACATCAGTCAATTACAAACATGACTTATGGTAGCCAAAACATGATGCGGTTCTGGTCATAACCTCATTACAATGTTACCAAAACATATTCCAAACCACAACACCAAATTCCTCATCAATCTCAAGATCCAATACTTAAGCATAACATAGTTTCACATTTACTGGTTAAAGTCCTATTTGCCAGTTAACTGTGAAATCCATTCCATAGCTTTTCGGCCAATCATAGACTACTTAGATAACATGATAAAACAATATAACCATAGTTTCCATCAATGACAACACAAACTGATCATCAAGTCATCAAACAACATCTCAACTATATCATCACCAACAGTCCTTATACCGGTTCATCAATATCATCAACAATTATGCCAATATGCCAACAATCTTCCCCTTTGGCATTGATGGAAACACTAAAAAAACTCATCATGTTGAATTGAACTGATTTGTTTTGACTTGCTCTTCTCCTTTGTATTTCTTCTGTTGATTATCTAGTTCTTCTTCTCATGGCTGATCTTCAACTAATTCTTCTCCCCCTTTGACAACAATTCCAATGGTGCCAATACCTCTGTTGTCTTCATCTTTGTTGCTACTATCCCTGTTTATGTCATCATAGCTTCTCTCTCTGAGGAGTAGCCCACTTCACATCAATCCAAAACTGAAAGATATTCAATGAATTCACCAGATTGAAGCATCACCGACATCTTAGATGATCTTGTGCAGGGGTACAACCCCTAATCTACCTTTGAGATATTCAAAGGTTGTCTTAGGCAAAGGTTTAGTGAATATATCTGCTAACTTCTCTTTGCTAAACACATACTCCATCTTTACTTTCTTCTCCTATACTCTTTCCCTTAGAAAGTTATACTTCAAATCAATGTGCTTTGTTCTTGTATGTAACACAGGAGTTTTTAAAATATTAATATCACTAGTTTTATCACAATGAATAGTCACCGGTTCAGGCATGTCTTCCTTAAAACCTTCCAAAATGTGTCTCATCCATATAGCTTGAGTACAATTCATTGATGCTACCACATATTCTGCTTTGACTATAGATTGTGAAATACAAGATTGTTTCTTTCTTATCCAGGACACCAATCTTTCTCCTAAAAAGAAAGCTCCACTAGTTGTGCTTTTTCGGTCATCAACATTTCCAACCCAGTCTCCATCTATGAAAAAATTTAAAGAAAAATTATCATTGTAAGGACACCACAGACCGTAATCAACTGATCCTTTCAAATACCTGAATATCCTTTTTACCGCTACCATGTGTGTCTCCTTAGGATCTTTTTGGAATCTTGTAACCAATCCAGCAACATGTGCAATATCTGATCTACTGTGAACAATGTAATGCACCTTTCCAATCATAGACCTACATTATTTCTCATCCACAAATGGTGAATCATCTTATTTTGACAATTTACAACCTGTCACCATCAGAGTACCAACCGGTTTACAATATTCCATGCCAAAAGTCTTCAAGACTTCTTTTACATACTTAGTTTGACAGATAAATATTCCATATTCTAGTTGTTGAATCTATAAACCAATAAATAATTTCATCTCATCGATAAGAGACATCTCAAATTATTTTTTCATTTCATCTATAAAAGACATACACATGTCATCATTTCCACCAAATATTATATCATCAATTAAAACTTCAATAAGTAACATTTTATCTCTATCAGTCTTTAAATATATGTTATTGTCTTCACTGGTTCTCCATAATCCTATCTTGATCAGATGTGCATGCAATATTTCAAACCATGCTCTGGGAGCTTGCTTCAATCCATATAGTGCCTTGTGTAGTTTGCAAACCATATTTTCATCTTCACTCAATGCAAAACCATTCAATTTTTTAATATACACTTCTTTCGAGATACCATTTAGAAAAGCCGATTTAACGTCCAACTGATTTACGTTAAATCCTTTAAAAGAAGCAAAGGCAAGCAACATTATAACACCTTCAAGTCTTACCACTAGTGCAAAGGTTTCACCATAGTCTTCACCTTCTTCTTGTGCATACCCTTTGCAAACCATCCTCACCTTGTTTTTAACAGCTTCACCATCCTCATTAAGTTTATTTCTGAATACCCATTTTGTCCCAATAACATTTTTGTCTTCCGGTCTAGGAACAAGAGACCATGTATTTTTCTTCTCAATTTGGTCAAGCTCTTCAATCATTGCATTCAACTAGTCTTCATCTTTCAAAGCTTCTCTAACATTCTTCGACTCAAAAGTTGAAATCAGATAGGAATTCTCTTTGATTTTTCTTCTTGTTTGCACACTAGCATTCTTGTCACCTATAATTTGGTCTTCTAAATGATTTATCTTTACATATCTTGGGATTACCATTTTTGGTGAAATTATTCTTCATGTTCATCATCTTCTTCATTGCTTATTGGTTGAGCTCCTATTTCTACATTGTTTTTCTCATCTTCCTTCTACACTTCTGATTCAATATACACAAGTTTTTCCTTATCATCAGCAGGCTCAGATCTATTGGACTCATCAGGTTTGTCAGAAAATTCTTCAATTTTAACTTTCACACTCTTAACTATTTTCTTTGTCCTTGTATTATAACATTTGAATGCTTTACTCTTGGTAGATTATCCAAGAAATATCCCTTCATCACTCTTCACATCAAAATTTCCAGTAAAATCATCTCTCTTAATAAAACATATACTACCAAATTTTTAAAGTAGTTGACATTTGGAATCTTACCATGCCAAAGTTAATAAGGTGTTTTATCATTACCTTTCTTCACAAGAACCCGGTTCAAAGTATAAATAGCAGTGCTAACTGCTTCTCTCCAAAACATTTTTGGAACATCTCCTTGTATCAACATTGTTCTAGCAGCTTCCACTATTGTTTTGTTTCTCCTCTATGCAATGTCATTCTAATGTGGAGTCCTAGGTGCTGACATTTGTCTCTTTATTCCATGTTCTTAATACCTAGTAAACTCATCAGAAGTAAATTCTCCACCCCGGTCAGATCTTAAGCACTTCAAATTCTTGTCGGTTTCCTTTTCAAATAGGGCTTTAAAGATATTTAATTTGTTGAATGCCTCTGATTTCTCCTTCAAGAAAGTTACCCACATCATTCTTGAAAAATCATCAGTGAAAATCATAAAATACTTATCACCATAAAAACTTCTAGTCCTCATCGGACCACATAGATCAGTATGAACTAAATCAAGAATATGCTCTGAAGAAAAAAGATTTACTCTTAAAAGATGTCAAAGTCATCTTACCCATCTGAAAATATTTGCATAACACATTATCTCGTTTGACAAGTTGGGGCATACGTTTCACCATACTTGATTTACTGGCCTTTATCAAATTATCAAAGTTGACATGATAGTACGTTTTGTGCCACAACCAGCTATCTTCAATTTTAGCCACCAAACAACTATTCACATTAGCATTCAAATGAAAAAGATTACCTCTAGTCTGTTTACCGGTAGCAATCAAATCTCCATTGCATTCCATGATCATGTACACTCCTTTTTTAAACTCAAGGTGATATCTGTGTGCGGGAAAAGTGGTGCAATGGAACGTAAAATCTGATTTCTAGACAAGTCCACACACCAATGGGACTCTTGGTGCAAGTTATGGAGCTATGTTGAATAACTCAACTTCCAAGGGATGTTCCATTGTTCTCTATCTCACAAGATCCCTCAAGTCAATGCCTTTTCTCTCACATCACCGAGCAAAGTGATTTAGGAATGACAACTATGAGAATGAGGGATATTGATCACCTTAATATGAATGCATTCCTAGTTATACATGATATTAAATCTAGTATGAATTAAACTAGCCTGGATATGATGATAAGATAAAATATTAGTAAAATTCTATCCTAACATGATATACTAGTCTAATATGAGAATGCTATGATAATAGAAATGCTTCTAAAAATGCTTATTTAGATGATTTCTATTCAAAGAGAGGCTAAATTCTTGATTTAAAATGATTATATTAGATGCTTAGTAAAATGTCTATAAGTTTGATACTAAAGACTTGGATATGAAAATGAGAGAAGGAGGGCTCTATTTATAGGAAAAATAGGGCAATGGATGGTCAGGATTGGATAATCTTATCAAGGGCCAGGATTTAAAGTTATCAATCCATGTTTACAATTCTCACCAATGAAATGGTGACAATTGTCAATATAAGACTTCTTGAGAGGATTTGTAAGAAGCATTAAATGCTTGAGAAGACATGATGGTTACCCTAGGAGGTAATGGTTAAGGTTAGGTTAAGGTTATCCATTGGATAAAGCTTTTACCCAAAGGATAAACTCTTGTGCAAGGGTTAAAGGAATAACCATGGTCAAAGCAATGAATGGTTGATGAGACCCTTGGGTTAGATGAAGGTTGAGTTAGAGAGAAAGTCTCTAATCATGCAAGAGGGTTGAGTTAACCATTAATGGTTTGGAAGACTTTGGAGGTTAACTTGTCGAGGACATAAAGCCTTTAATGGTTTTCAAAGACTTTGAGGGTTTGAGAAGTGACTTCCCTTTGCTTAGGGATGTGACAATATTTAGGAGATGGATTAGGATAATTTAGAAGTGATTAGAAGAATATAGAAGGGGGTTTAGAGAGGCAAGTGAGAGATGTAGGATTTTGCAAGTGGATGGAGGAGAATTTTAATTAAAATAAATTACTTTATTTCAACTAAATAGATGCAACTTGCATAAATACAAGTGGGGGATTTAAATAAATAAATGAAATTTATTTACTTGCAATGAATAATTTAATTAAATGTAAATTTAATTAAAAGGGGAGAAAGGGGAATTAATTAAATAAAGTAATTTATTTAATTAAAGGCTGTGAAAGGCTTAGTTGAACTTAATTAAATAAATTGAGTAATTTATTTAATCAAATAGATGAATGTGAATGAATTTAATTACATAGAATTTAATTAAATAGGGGAATGAGGTTAAAATGAATATTAAATATTACTTAGGAAAGTGGTCATTTTTATACGTCTACATTTTGCCCCACTTTGAAGTGACGTGTGTGCACATGTTGATTCAAAGAAAATTTTGTCGGATATGATGTTTGCATCGAGATGTCGATATGATGATATTGTGCCCCAGATTTGATAAATGATATTGATGGTGCCCCCTCGGGAGATGAATCAATTATTTTGAAAAATTTGTTGATTTGATAAGCATTTTTTAATTGATTGCATTTTGAAATTTCGACTGTGTTGAATGTAGTATAATTGATTCATCTCTCGTAAAATGATGTTCGATAAGGTTAAAAGTGAGAAAATAAGAAAAATACATGCCCCACCTACTAACCCTTTTTGACTTTTACCCTATAAAAAGGTAAAAAGTGATTTTATTCTTATCATTTGCACATTTGTCTCCTTCTGATTGTGACACCTTAGCTCTGATGAAAATGTCTGTTTCTTATGCTTCTTACTGATTCGAGCATGCTCGCCATTACTGGAGGCCCGTAGCATATGGTCCACCTATAAGTCACCTAAATTTTGCCACGTTTTTTATTTATTTTGTCGATTTTGGTCACGTTTTTTTATTTTTTTCTTTGAATTCCACCATTTTAGCACATAAGGTGTCTCTTTTAGTGCATAGGGTAACCTAGTTAGGTTAGCATCATAGGTCTGTTTTGCAATGCATCGCAGGTTCAAGATAGTGCATAGATGTAACAGGTTTGCATGTGTGGAATTTAGGATTGTGCATTGAATAGGTTAGCGCATAGAATAAATATTTTAGTGCATAGGTGAACTAGGATAGCGCATTGAATATGTTAGCGCATAGAATAAAAAATTTAGCACATAGGTGGATTAGTATAGTGCATGTCTAGCAACCTAGTGCGTGGAAGGACAACTTTGGCATGTGGGGTAAAAAGTTGGTAGAAAATGATTTTGGAGAATGTGTTGCAAGGGGAAAAAGATGAGGGAGATGGCTTAGGGGTGGATAGGTGCATGCTGAGTGTTTTGGGATGGGTTTTGAGGCAATGTTTTGCCTACTGTGCTGATGTTCAAGTCTTGATATGATGATTGAGAGTCTACTGAAATTTCTTTCATTTATGAAGTGTCAAGCTAATTGTTTGTTTTGAATGAGGATCCTGATTTGTCTGTTGATGTGGATCTTTGATTTTTGCCTTGCGATTGAATTTGATGTCCGATATGAGTTCTAATTCTTGATATCCGATATGGTTCCTGATATGATTCTTGCGATATGGATTTTTGAGTTTCTTGCGTTATGGGTTTTTGATATGATTTGTCGATATGGGTCTTGGATATGATTGCTCGATATGATGCTTGTGCTATGAGTCTTTGATTTTTGATATGGATATTTGATATGATGATTTCGTTATGAGTTTGATTTTTGATATGGATCTTTGATATGATTTCTCGATATGAATTTGATTTTTAATATGGAACTTGATTAATTTCGATATGGGACTTGATTTTTGATATGGAACTTGATTGATTTCAATATGGGACTTGATTTTCGATATGGAGCTTGATTTATTTCGATATGGGACTTGATTTTTGATATGGAACTTGATTGATGCTTTGTTGTTTCAAGTTGATTTTGTTTTGATTGGATATATCGGATAGATGTGGGAATTGATGATGGACATTTGTTGTTTTGTAGGTACAACTTGGTGTACTTTAGTCACGAGAGCGATTTCTGCGACCGTGGTCATTGAGTCCACAATTGACACAAGTTGATAGGGATGTGATTGAGAAATGTGGTTTGACTTCATTATTAGACATGCCCCGGTATATCATAAACCAGGGTTTGCTGACAGCTTTAGCAAAGAGGTGGCACAGTGATACAAACACCTTTCATTTGGCTATTGGCGAGATAACAGTTACACCTGAGGACTGTTATCGCATCTTGCAGATTTCGATTGTGGGGGCCTTGATGTTGTATGAGAAGACTCAGGAGGGTGGGACAGAGTCTCTCCACCGCATCTTCTAGGATGATTAGATTTGCGGATATGAGATCCCATGGTAGGAGTTTTTAGATATTGATTATGCTCCTCTACCCTCTATTCTAGTAGGTTTCATTGGTAGATTCTTGTGTCCCGACCGCAAGTCAAAGGGATTAGCTGTTGGATGGGAGTTGTTTTTGGAGGACATGGTTACATAGGGATGCAGGTTTGCATGGGGGTCCTGCATGTTGGCCCACCTTTATAGAGAGCTTCACCAGGTGGTGTATCTAGGATACAACAGTTTGTTAGCAGGAGTGACATTATTACAGGTGTGGGCTTGGGAGCACATTCTTGTGGCAAGACCACTTGCAGATAAGGATAGGCTAGTTGGGCAGGCATATGCATATGGGTATATAGGTATAGTTGTCTAGCACAAGCTAGGAAAACTAGAGCACTGGCGGGGAGCATTAGATGATATTAATATGGTCATTTGGAGACCGTATATAGACTGCGAGGTATGGGCCAAGGATGGGATAGAGATGCCTTATGTTTATATGTCTATATATTTGATCAGGTGGATGCCCTTTATTATCGAGCGATTCTTGCATAGCCATGTGCAACAGTAGTATGGGAGACAACAGGGGATGCCATAGGGAGCCTGCTTATATGCTTGTTGGAGGTAGGATGTGCTAGAGTGGGGGCCCACAGTGGATAGTGTAGCATCAGTAGAGGAGTACATGACATTAGCAGGCTAGATCTGGGATTACAGAGATGGGGTTGTGGATGTGGGGATGATAGAGGAGTTCTTAACCTACTTCATGGCACATGTAGTGGCATGAATATAGGATCCAAAAAAGATGATACCTTCTTTTGATGATGAGGAGGATGAGCAGCCAGAAAGGAGAGGGGGAGTTAGACAAAGAGATGAGGAGGGAGAGGAGCTTGGAGAGGGAGGTGGGGATGATGGAGGAGGTGGTGGAGGATATGCAGGAGATAGAGAAGGTTTGGGGATAGAGAGAGGACGAGGTGGTGATGGAGGGAGGAATAGAGGATGAGATAGAGGACGAGGTGGTGTTGGAGGGAGAGGAGGAGGACTACTCCTTGGTGTTGGTGGTACTGGTAGGGTAGGTGCAGTGTTAGCGGTTGTGGAGGGTATAGAGGATGATAGACAACCCACCCAGAGGAGGAGATCAGATGTTCTACCTTCACCGATACCTCAGACAGGGATAAGCATGGGTGGGACCACGACACATGTACCTATACAGATTAGGGTACCTACCCATTGGTAGGACTCACAAATTAGATCCTTATAGGTCACAGTACAACAGCTATAGGTATAGTGCTAGCACATAAGTGCCAAATTACACAGATTATGGTAGAGCGAGATACAAAGAGAGAGCATCAAGACCGGGAAGAGGAGCTTGCAGAGAGATTATAGAGAGAGATAGGTGGTGGTGCGATGTGGGACACATTGAGAGAGATAAGGTACTCGACCATGGAGGTTGAGTACTACAGGCGGTTATATGAAGATCCAGTCCCTAGAGAGTAGAGAGCTCCTAGTTATGTAGCCAGTCGGTCTAGTCGGAGTCAGACGGGGACAAAGAGAAGAGGTGTTACGGGGCCTTCTCGATGTGATCGAATTGGGAGAGATCCAGGAGCTGGGACATTTGTTGCGAGACTGTCAGCCTTAAGAGATAGTCATACCTGAGAGACTTATCTCTATTGTATTTTGATCATTTTGTTGTATTTTGACAGACATGACATCCCTTGTACATTTCGACCATTTTGAGAGATAGATATATGACACTGATTTCTTTCATTCACATGTGATGCATTATGGATGCTGATTTATGATATGCATTGATATGATGTTGTGATAATGATGGAATGTTTAGATGGTAATGATTTTGATTTTATATTATGATGTATGAGCGATAAAGATGAAAATATGATGATGCTTTGTTTATCTTGATTTTGTTGATGTATGATGTGAGATGTATCTTGAAAATGAGATGTATTATAATGATATGATGTAAGATGTATCTTGAAAATGAGATGTATGATAATGATATGATGATGACAATGAAATGATACTAATGCAAGATTAAAATGATACGCAACCTAATGCAAGATAATGATGTACAACTAAATGCAAGTATAAAATGATATGCAACTAAGTGTAAAATGATATGCAACTAATTGATCACCCTCTTTTTCTTATTGTCAATCTTGTGTAGTCACCTGTTTTTGCTTTGTTTTTTTGTTTTTTCATCATTGAGCTTTCGCTATGTTGGAAATTTATACAAGCATAATGATATAATTGAACCATAATGACCTGAGTAAAACGTACATGGATTTTGATATTGCAAGATGACACAAGCGTCGAGGCATAATTTGGACCAAGACGACCTGAGTGTTGCTTGCATAAAATAGACAAGAATTAACCATTTGTATGCACAAAGTGGAACAATATCTTCTTTGATATGTTTCCAATCATGTCCCAAGACAAATTTTGCATTGTACAAATGATCTCATCATAGATAGAAAACTAAAAAAATATCAGACTCCCCTGTTACTTTCTCTAGCTTGATGCATTGTTGAGAAATTTAGAAGGTCGAATGATTCAAAAATTGGAAGTGCAAAATAGTCAAGACTTCATGTGAGATGTAAACAAATAATAATTCAGAAAATCATCCATCATGTGTGTGTTGAAGTTGTTAATGGGATCAGTGTCTTGTTTTCTCTGTGGATGAGCTGTTGTTGATAGGGTGTCCTTAGTGTGCTATGATTCTTGTTTTCTTGTGGTTGGAATGCTTGAAGTCAGAGGAATTTTTTCCATAGTTATAGATATTGATCGATGTGGATATTCATAGTGATTACCAAGCCATGGTGGGATATGATGAATTGATCTTCAGATAAGCCAGGATAGTGACTACACTAAGTATGTCCAAGATAATGTTGTGTAAAAATTGTTGGGAGATGGCCATTATCTTGGACTTCAAATGCAAAAGATAATAGTAATGATAGATAGAGGAGATTCTTCCTCACAAATAGCTCTCATTGCCAGGTTTTCACCACTTGTTTTTATTGCACTTTTTTTGTTTTTCTGATTTTTTTTTGTATTTTTTTAATTTATTTATTTTTTTTTCACTTTTCCGTGCATTAGACCACTCAAGTATATAATTTCTTGAGATGAATGTTGTTGGTTGGTTCATCGAGCACATCTCCTTCTGAAGTTGTTAGTTGATAGGTGTCTAATCCATAGGCTGATATGATAACATAGGGACCTAACCAATTAGGTTCAAACTTCCCCTTCTTTTCTCGATCCTATTGATTTCTAGGATTTTCTTTGAGTACAAGATCACCGACTTTAAAAATCCTAGGGATGACTCTGTGGTTGTAGCTTACGCACATGCATTGCTGGTATGCTTTGAGGTGATTATAGGCATGTTGTCATTTTTCATCTAGAAGCTCTAGTTCTTGCAATTTGTTGACCCGATACTCCTCATCTGGTATGAGGCCTTTTAAAGATACTCTAAGTGATGGAATTTCTACCTCAAGAGGTAAATTTCTTTTGATCTGTACACCAATGAATATGGGGTATCTTCTATAGGTGTCCTGATGCTAGTCCTGTATGCCCAGAGTGCTAGATTGAGTTGTACATGTCAATCTTTACCTACATCATTTACTGTTTTCTTTAGGATTTTCAAGATTGTTTTATATGATGCCTCTACTTGACCATTCCCCTATGGGTAGTAAGGTGTAGAGAAATGATGTTGGATTTTGAATCACTCACATAGTTGTCGCACATCCTAATTTTTGAAAGGATGCCTGTTGTTTGTGATGATGGAACCGAGGAATGCCATATCTACAAATTAGATAATTGAGAATAAATGATGCAATCTATTTTTTGGTTACTATGGTCAGTGGGACTGCTTCAATCCATTTTGTGAAATACTCTATTGCAGTGATAATGAACTTGTGTCCATTTGAAGAGGAAGGATGGATTTTTCCTACTAAATCAAGTCCCCACTAACAGAAAGGCCACAATGTTGTAAATGGTTGTAGCTCATGTGCTGGCGCATGGATAAGATTGCCATGAATTTGGCACTTAGGACATTTCTTTGCAAATTGATAAGAGTCTTTCTCCATTGTCGGCTAGTAATAACCATTCTTAGAAGTTTCTTAGCGAGAGTAGGACCACTTGAGTGTGTGCCATAGATATCCTCATGAAGCTCATGTAAAGAAGAGTCAAATTCATTACGAACAAGGCAACGAAGAAGAGTACCATCTAGACCTTGATAGTAAAGGGTATCAGCAGTTAAAGTATAATGGGCGGCCTACCAGATAAAGTTGCATTTTTTTATTACGAGATAGGTCAATGGGTAGGGTATTGGTTTTAAGGTATTCATAGATTGTCCCATATAAAGGAGAGTCTAAATTGGTTAAGGAATAGATGACATGGGATGCAAAATTATCACAGGCTGGGGAAAATAGTTGCTCTACCAGAAACTCATAACGACTCTATTGCTCTGGAATTTGTAGCAGTGAAGAAATAGTAGCCATTGCATCGGTTGCTCTATTGTCCAACCTTGGTATTTTCTCTAAGGTGATGTGTACAAAATGCCTTTTGAAGTCATCCACCATTCTTTTGTATGGCAACAACTTGTCATCTTTTGTTTGATATTCATTATTGATCTGATTTATAACTGGTTGGGAATCTCCATAGACTTTCAATTACGCGAATCTCCATTCCATGACCATTTTGATTCCTATGACTAGGGCTTCATACTTAGTGATGTTATTGGTGCATGGAAACAAGAGTCTATATGATCTTGGAATTGTGTGTCCTTCAAGGGTGACAAACAAGATGCTGACACCTGAGTCATGTTGAGTATAGGAACCATCAAAGTATAGGGTCCATTGCTTGAGTGTAATAGTAAGGAAATCCTTGTCTGGAAATTATACCTTCATTGGTTTCTTATCTAGTAGTGGTGCTTCAGCTAATTGATCTACAATTACTTGTCCCTTGATAGCTTGATACTCATTGTATTGGATATCAAACTCACTGAGAATCATGACCCATTTAGCCAGTCGACCTGTGATAGCTACTTTGATGAGTAAATACTTGAGAGGATCAATTTTTGCTACTAGCTTGATTGTGTGATCTAGCATGTAATGTCAAAACTTTTGAGAGGCGAATACTATAGCTAAACAAGCCTTATCAATGGATGTGTAATTTAGCTCACAACCATTTAATGTTTGGCTAATGTAATATATAGCTCGTTCCTTGCCTTCTTGATCTTCTTGTGCTAACGGTGCCCCCAATGATACGTTAGTTGTTGATATGTAGAGAATGAGAAACTTTCTTGCCATTGGTGGTACCAAAACTAGTGGGCTCATTAGATATTGCTTGATTTGATAGAATGATTCCTTACATTTGGCTTCACATTTGAGTGGTATGTTTTTATGTAGAAAATGATTGAATGGTAGAATTTTATCTGCTAGTTGGCCTATGAATCACCTGATTGACTGTAGCCATCCTTGTAGAGATCTGAGTTGACTAATGTTCCTGGGAGGTGGCATCTCCATGATGGCTTGTACATTCTCTAGATCTACTTCAATGCCCTCACCCCGAAGACAAACTTCTTAGGGTTTAGCCTGACTTGGAATTTCTCTAACCTTTGAAAGATTTTATATAATATGCCCAGATGTTCTATCCAAATGAATGACTTAGCCAGTAAATCATCCACATAGTCCTCCATGAAGGTATGCATCATATCATGAAATATTATCATCATTTCTCTTTGATAAGTTTCTCCAACATTCTTTAGGACAAAAGGCATGACATTCCAACAATACATTCCCCAAGGACAAGTGAACGCTATTTTATCTTGATCCTCTAGAGCTATCTTGATTTGATTATAGCTAGAGAAACTGTCCATTAATGAGAGCATTGCATGGCCCACTGTGAGGTCTACAATTATGTCGATGCTGGGCAAAGGAAAGTCATCCTTTGGCAAGATTTGTTGACATCTCTAAAATTTGTGTATATTCTGATGCTTCCATCTGGTTTTGAAACTGGTACAATGTTTGAAATCCATTCAATATAGTCTATAGGGCAAATGAATCCGATGTCTAAAAACTTCTATAGTTCAGATTTGACCATTAATGCTACATACGGATTCATCTTTCTTAACTTTTGTTTGACTGGCTTAGCTCTTGTAGCAATAGATAAATGATGCATGATTAAGTTTGGATCTATTTCGAGCATATTAGCATAGGACCAAGCAAAATTGATTTTCCTTTCTTTGAAGAATCTAATAAACTCTGGTTTTTCCTCTTTTGTCAGTGATTCTGTTAGGTGTATGTTTTTAGATGTTGCTTATGTACCAATGTTGATTGATTGAGTGGGCTCAATCAATATGGGTGATCGCTCCTAATAGTGTTCAGGAAGAGTGTCGAGTCTCCCATCCTTAGGTGCCTTAAAAAGGTTTTCACCCTTAGATGCATCCTTTATTTTGACTTTTTTTGTGATCTAGTGTTGGCATTGACTGGTTTTCAACATTAGATCCTTTATTTCTTTCATTTTTGTGACTGAGAGACTTGGCACCCTCCCGATTGCAGATATCACTACTTTGTTCACTGGTTGAGTCTATTTTCGGGTTGACTGTACATAGTTAATGGACAATGGACTCATCATTTGGGAAAATAGGTATGTCATGGTGTTCAGGTTCATCCCAGTCTATTAAATTAGGAAATACAAGTGGTAAAGAGTATTTGGTGGGTCGAGATCGGTTGCAGTAAGTGTCATGATAGAGGTATCATTAATGTTGTCTAGGATGTTGGTTAAGTTAATGATATTGTCAAGGTTTTCGATGGTATTATCTTTCGTGTAGACTTGGTCGTAGTGTCGGTTCTCATTTTCCTTAGACTCGTAGAAATGGTGTGGACCAAATTAAAGTAATTGAGACTTTATATCTTGTCCTTCTTGAGAAAGGGGTGTGCGTATAGCACCTTCAGGGACATCTTCAGTAATATTTGAACAACTACCCCATTCATAGTCATTAGAATCAGTTTCAGAAGTACTATCCCAAAGTCTTTCAGTGCTGCTGACAGGTATGTTGTAGGGTGAAAAGAGATCCCTGATAATTGATACTAGTTTTCTAGTTTTTTTGAATTCTGAATCAGAGCCTGCTTGTACCCTTTGCATTTGTTCATACATAGTTTCTCCTTGGGGAGTAGTGATTTCTTCAATAGGTGCTTCTACCTTGTTTTGAATATATTCCTGAACATGGTGTACTTCCTCATAAGATGCTTCTTCCTTTTGGATATTTATCTCCTCTTGTCGTTTCTCTTTTTCTTGGTGTTCTCGCTCTTTCCTTATTGTTTCTGTTGCTTGGTGTAGTGCCTCTTTCCATGAGTCCTTGTTGCATTTCTTCTTTTCTTTTCACTAAGGTTTTTGATATTTGTTTTGTTTTTTCCTTGGGGGTATGTTGTGTACATATCCCAGTCATGTTTTGTCTCGAGAAAATTATGAAGGAGGGTCTAGTGGTTCTGTAATGTCTTCTTGATGCTTGCCTATAGGTCATTTTCCATTGTATCCCATCCATTGCATGATTAGGAATCCTTTTCCATACTATTGTGTTTGTATGGCTACTTCTAGAGTAGCATCTCTGACTTCTCCCTCATCGTTGTATAGCCAACTAAGCATGTCTTTCTCTCTTGATTCATGTGCTAGTGTGCCCAATTGGATAAATTTGCCATCAAACTTGGTGATGGGTTGTGTTGCGTGATGTGTCGATGCAAAAGTTTTCCCATGAGATTTTGGTGATGCTGGCAATTTGGATAGACACATGGGTTCGAAAGAGTATTCTCCCATGCATTTCTCTTTTATTTTCATCTTTTTTTTGAAATCCATGGATAAAGATTTGATCTTTTCTTGATGATGGTCTAGTGCTAAGGAAGTTGGAGCTTCCCTGTTGTGCAGAACCACGTTGTCTTGAGCTGCCCCTATATCATTGCAATGTTGAAAGGGATTATTATCAGTAGAGATGGAAATCTCTTGTCCATTATATGGGAATTTGACACATTGATGGTAGGTTGATGGCACTGCTTTCATTTCATGTATCTAAGGACGACCCAATAAAATATTGTATGTTAAGTCTATGTCTAAGACTTGACACATAGTGTCCCTTTGTATCGGTCCTACCTAAATAGGTAGTATCACTGTCCCTTTGGATGATCTTTCTTCACCATCATATGCCTTGATGGTGGTCCTTTTGTGTGGATCAATAAACTGTTCAGAGAAGCCTAATGCATGGATAAGTTTTAAAGTATAGATATTGAGACCAACTCCTCCATCTATTAATACTCTTTTAAATCGATGTTTGTAGACTAAGACTTCAATATGAAGGGGAGTATTATGTGGATGACTCAAAGAGATATTATCATGTTCGGTAAAGGTGATATTATGAGGCCCTGTCATATGAGCCACCATGGCTTGAAATTTGTCAATATCCAGATCTTGAGGCACATTTGTTTCAACAAGTACTTGTTCCAAGATGTCCTTATGTTTTGGCAAAAATTTGAGTAACTCAAGTATGGATATCTGAGCAGGAGTTCTTCATAGTTGATTTACCAAAACATATTGATTCTTGGGGATAGTGATTGATATTTATGTATGCCCTTTCAAGACATATTTTTGTGTTTTGGTTGTTACATTGATTGATGTATGGTCTTGTTTGTCTTTGATTTTTATGACATTTATTTGGTTATCATCCGATGATATGTGATTGATAGTGTTTTCATACAGATGATTTATGCGAGCTCCTCATGTATCGTTTGATGATGAAGCTCCTTCCTTGTAATTCGGAAGAGGATTTTTAAAGGTGTCATGATCACCATTCATTTTGAGACCATCAACCATTAAATCACCTCTATCATTCATATCTTGAACAATAATTTTAAGCCTCGTGCAATTATTTGTGTGATGTTCTTTGTTTCAATGAAAATGAAAGAAGTGCGAGTCATTCCACCAAGGTGGTTTGATTTGGGGTTCAGAGTTGTTTATGGCTGGCAATGTGATAATCTTCTTTGCTAGGAGTTCATGAAATGCTGATTCTAAGGATTGCCCCAATGGTGTGTAGATGCATCTATTTGGAAAATTGTTGGTGTCACCTCTTTGATTTGTATTATTCCCACGGTTAGTGTTGTTTCCCTAGGTATTGTTGTTGGTTTGAGTATTGTTGTTGGTGTTTGAATTTGAAGGTCCCTGATTGGTATTTTGCGAATAAGTGTTAGTGCCTTAATTAACACCCTTTTGATTCTTGTTATCTTGTGATTACCCGATAAAGCCAATACTGGTTATTTGGACTTCATATCATTAGCAACATTTCCTCCCTCATTAACAACATTTTTGTTTCTGGTCCAGAACATGGATTTGTCTAAAGTGTTGTTGTTGTTTTGGTTGTTAGAGTGAGTGTTGGATGAATTAGTTCCTTCCTTAAATAAATTCAATGTTCCTTTCTTGATGCAGGCTTCCTCTACTTGGATTCTATTTTCGATCAACTTGGCAAAAGATGGTATGCACTAGAGCTTGAGTAGATAACTCATCTCACTATTTAGATTGTTGATAAAGAGATCCATCTTTTCTTTTTCAGGCACATCTCAAGGATATCTCAAAATCATATGTCTTGAATGCTGAAGAAATACCATGAATGTTTCATTGGTTTTTGTTTTCAGGGGCACACATTTCTTCTTCTCTCTGTTGTTCTTGATAAGTGTAATTTTGAGTTCTTGTCTTAAAGATTTGTTCATTGATCTTCCTTAAGTTTTTCAGTATCGAAGTCTTCGGGAAGTCTAACTCTTTTGCTTGTTAACATGAGCATATATTTTTCTTTGTCAGCATCTATGAGTCTCTCCATAAGCTTTTGGAGCGAGGGGTTTTCTTGACATTCTTGGAGAAGTTCCTCAGTGATCTTTGTATCTCCCAGATCAGTATAATCAAAAGGGTTTGATAATCTACGACCCATACCTGACTCTGGTTGCAGTTCATTTTGCTTGTTTCGTTAAGAGCGAGTGACAATGGGCATCTAATAGAATATTTCTATGATATGGATAAGAGTCTCCCAATATGGAAAATCGATTTGACAACTTAAGGTTTAAACTCAGTATGTTGTTTGTTTGATAGAATCTGTTTAGATGGCAGACCTTTTGATCAATGTGATGGTACTACCTGATTTTGATTGGATGAATTTTTACCATGAGCTAGTTCTAGATTTGACAATTTTGCTCTAAGGATGCTTGCTTGATTTTTGGAATATTTGCTCTAATGACTTGGTTCAAATTCTAACTGGTGAGTTCGACAAAAGGTCCAAAAGGGCACTCAAGAAGTTTGATAAATTTTTCTAAAAAGGTCTAATTTTCTCTCTATTTTTCTGAGTTTTAACCATTCGCTAAGCTAGAGACCGTATGCACTAAGGTATGATCCAAATGCGCTACACAAATTTCCTTATGCGCTAAGCTACCTATGTTACATGCTAACTCAAAGTTTTGAATTTTTTTTTGACTGGGATGATTACATGCTACTATGTCCTAAATAAGCGCTAACGTTTAGACTAAAATTGCTAAGTTTTGCTCCTGATGCGCAAGGCTGATGCTCTAAAGCGTTAATATGGTATCCAAAAGTGCTAGTGAAATGTTTATCAGTATGACAACTGTTATGCACTAGCTTGATTAATAAAAGCACTAAGATTCAGTTGGTACATGCTAGAGAATGTTTCAGATGCACTAAGAAGTTTCTCTTACGTGCTAAACTACCCCGATTGCTCTGTTTTTGGCTTTTTTGGAATTTTTAAAACTTGTTTGCTTTTGATGGATGATTTTCTGAAAATATAACTTGAAAACATAGCATGAAAGAGACAACCAATTTTGCCTATGCTAAACAGATTGTGTATGTTCAATGAGGATGTATTCAAATCCCTAATGCTTTCACAAGTTTGGATACAAAGAAGACAAGTCAGATAGACTCTTTATTCAAGGATCATCAACAATACCATAGCCCACTAGTCTCAATACTCTGTTAGCTCAAACAGTCGTGTCACCCCTTAGGGGGCACCCTTTTTTTTGGCTTTTGCCAACAATTAACCCAAAGTGAATTGCTTCACAATTGGGTAGTTATCTTGGGAGATATATGGTTAGTAATCTTGGGGGTGCATTCTTCCCCACCCTTGCACTATGATATTGAAGATGTTTGGCTACTGACTCAGCTCAAGTTTTCTATTGCTAAAGTTCATAATCAGGCTTCCTGTTTGGTCTTCAGTGATAAAGACCCTCAGGAGACTTCCCAACCTTTAGAACAAAGGCTTTACATATCTTAAAGATACTGGGGGAAGGCTAATTGTTGAGCAAAACCGTTGAAGGTACTTTCATAAACCTCCACTTTTGATTATAGCAGGTTGGAACACTTGGCAATAAAGTTGTTTCCCACTTAGGTCATTCTCCTCTCACCAACCATTTAAATGGCGCTCTAAGAGTAACTCGGGAGGGAAAGCCTGCTAAAGGAATTAAGTACTTGAAATCAAGAAAAATAAGAGTGGTTTGGCTTTTTGGTCACCTAGTTAAGGGGAGAGCATATACCTTCCACTTTCAAGACAAAGCACTCAAGTTTGTTTTAACCTTTCAATGCAGTGATTTGTTAACCTCTATTTAGAGATTTTTCTCCAACAAACATGGGGTTCATTTTAACCTTTCATAGCAAATTGTGCATTTTCAACATAAACTTTGAATCAAACCTAGTCAACAAAGAAAATTGCGATTTGGTCAACAAAATGTAAAGTCGATAGGGGAAAGCTTTCCCTCTTTTCCTTGCCCAAAAATTAAAGATGAAGTTGTTTTACTTTTGCAAAAATAAAATGGATCCTCTTAGACACCAAAGGAAGGTGAGGTTCGTCTTAAGTTTGCTTGTTCTTTTTAGAGTTTCCAAAATGAAGTGTGTTCTCTCTAATCTTACAAGAAAGCAAAAAGTGATTTTTGTTGGCATTTTTGATGATGATGTTGTGATTGTCATTGATGGACACACACTTTCTTTGAGATCACTTTTTGTATGTATGAGTTATGCTCAACCGGTATTTGTTCCAACCGGTATTATGTATTATAGTCTTTAGACTATTGGTGTTTTGCAGAAAGTGTTTGCCGATCTCAAGCGGTATGAAGACCCAAAGAGGTATGAAGACCTCAAGCGGTTCGAGGATCCCAAAGCAGTACGAAGGAAAAAAGTGGTTGTTATCATTTTTCCCAGTCTTCATTTTGACAAACCGGTAATTGGTAAAATGTGTGAACCGGTAATCGATAAATGTATGAACCGGTATTACTCTGTGATGAGTTACCAACCAGTATTTTTGTGATGAGTTATCATCCACCGACACTTTGGCAGTGATTTTGTGTCATGTTACCAAATGTGTCTAGATGCACTAAACCTAGGAACTTACAATGTAATCCTATTGGACCGACATGAAATCAGATTCCTTTATAAGGACATCATGTCTAGGGTTTTAGAAGTTGTTAGGGTTTTGGGAGGTTGATGAGGTTTTTTGTATGTGCGATAATAGAAGAAGATTAGGTCTGTGTGAAGAAACAGAGTGTGGAGATACTGAAGACTAAAGTAATGCTAAATGTGCATTAGCAATGAGCTATCAAGGATCTAACCAAGCATATTGTGCTAGTATCTAGATCACTCACTTTTTGATTACTCACATCTTCGACAAGTCTGAAACCCTTAACCAAGTAGGCTTTGCAAAGCCTTTGTAAATCCTCTAACAAGGTGGTTCACAACTGTGGATCTGAAATCCTCTCACAAGGTAGTCTTTAACAAGACTTATCTCCTAACAAAGATCTAGATTCCTAACAGGATCTATTCTGGTGAAGAACATTGTATGACCTTAACCGGTCTAACCTTAACCAGTCTGGCTTCTATTCTGTAGATAGTTACTTGTGAGTTTCATCTCACCATGGTTTTTCCCATTTGGGTTTCCACATCAAAATCTCTTGTGTTATGGTGATTGTGCTCTTGTGGGTGAATTCTTTATTTGTTGTTTGGTTTGCATTTGTCTTAATCGGTTTGTTAGTAAATTTGTTATACCGGTTAACTACTAAACTATTTAAGTGTTTGAGTTCAGTATTTTTTGGTATACTACTTCACCCCCCCTCTTAGTATTCATCAATTGGTATCAGAGCCAACCTTTCTATAATTTTAACCACTTGAAAGGAGATATGGGGGAATACATTGTGAGGGAGCTTACTCATCATCTCTCAGACTGAGAAAGCCTTTGATGAACTTAAAGTCAAATATAAAGCCTCTTTAGAAAAGAGAAGAGAACGTGCTGAGAAACTGATGGAGCTTACTGAAAATAGTTCTTTTGATGAAGCAGACATGGAAGCCCTAGATGAAGAAGTTGAAAAACTGAATGAGTCTAATGCCAATCTGAGAAGGGAACTAGAAGGATTGACTATCAAAATGTGTCAAGAGCTTGAGAACCAGAGGAAAGCTGAAGACCTGGTAAAAGACAAAGATCATGAGATCTCCAAGCTGAAGCAAGAAATCAATGCACTTACCACTCATCTCCAAGAGAGTAAAGTGGTAAAAGAAGAAATGCAAGGTGAACTAAACATGGCTATTTCTGATAATGCAACCTTGAAGGAATCCAATGCTGCTATTTCCAAGGAACTCACTGAGTCAAAGGAAATACTTGCCAAATTCAATAAGAGTACTGTTAAGCTAGAACAAAAGCTTGAATCAGCAAAACCAATAAAGAATACCACTGGACTTGGTTTTTTTGGTTATTAGGAATGTGAGACCTCTGGAACAAAAGATGGAGCATCAAAGAAGCAACTAGCACCAAAGGATAAAGGTAAGCAAAAGTTTAAACCTGTTTGATTTAATTGTCTCAAGGAAGGACATACTGCTAATGTATGTAGAAATAAGGCTTACAATAATTTTCCTTACTTTCTAAACAATAAGCCTAGATCTAATAAATTCAATGGTAATTGTTATGCATGCAACGAGTTTGGGCATAGAGCATTTGAATGCAGGTCTATTATACACAACACTAGAAGATATCCTTAAAGGAGTCAAGGAGTTTTTCTTGAATCCTTTGTAAACCGGAATCCAAACCAGTATAATGCCTATGACCATCAATCAGATGGTGGTGGCTATCAAGCGGCAACCTGTATGATCTATCATGGTAGCGGTCACACTACTGCAACATGTAGGAAGAAGAATGGTATAATGAACAATGGACCATGGAGAACACCTGGAATGGTATGCTATCACTACAACAAACCAGGTCACACAACTAGAATTTGCAGGATGAGAACGAACATATCAAATGATATACCGGTCACTTCGGAAGGAAAGATTGATGTTGATACTATTCAAGTAGAGATGAAGACAACATGGAAGAAGAAACCTGAAGAAGTGTCACAAGAAGAACTGGTTTTTGCACCTAGTGTGGAAGTCGCTGAACTGACAAACTAAGCTTCAAAAAATATTAGGGGGAACAAATCGGTGAAATGTTTCGAACCACCGATTTACACCGGTAAAAGACCTTAATTGGTATGTGTTACCTGTCAATTGACAGAAAACTAGAAATGGTAAAAGGCAAAATTAGGGTTTATAACCTAATGGTGGAGCATTTATTTTAGGTGAAGAATTTGTTCAAAAGGGATTTTCAAGTCATTTTCACTTATCAATTTGTGAGCAAATAAATTTTCAAGTGCAGAGCAACCAAAGGCTATTCGACTTGCGATTCAGAGTGATTTGAAATCTAGTAGAAGAATTATGAGGTACTTGCAACCTATCAGTGAAGAACATTAAGCAGTATTCAAACAATTGAAGTGGTGAAGTGTACGCTATATTGACAAACCCTAAATTTCAAAATTCTGAAGGTATTTATCAAAATTCTTATTTATCAATCATGGCTTTTGCATCGCACTCCTGTCCTAGTGCACTTGTTGATTCAATGAATTTTATCCAACGGAAGATGAAATACAATGCCCTATCCCTGATACCCGCTGGAGTCATAGTGGAAGATGATATTTCAGGGTATATTGATTGCAAATTGGAAGACCTAGGATCGCTAGTGATCCATTCCCAGCAAGGTCTGTTCTGCAGGGATGACAAAAAGATCAAACCAGAATACATCATCTTGGAGAGGAAGAAACTTTAGAATGCGGTGTACTTTCTCGAATAATTTATGGAAGATCACATCCGAGTTATTCGGAGTAGAGTGCATGGCGACAAAATGTATCTCGAAAGGACACATGATATTACGCCTGAAGCCATTCATGCCATCACCAGTTTCTGCAACACTGGTGAGGTGCCAGCCCTAAGAAAAGTCATCAAGACTAAAATGACTAAGCTCACTGGTTCTGTGAGTGACCAACGGGGAATGACCATCAACACCATCAAGGATGATTTGGTCAAGTATGCCTGCATGGTGATCGGATGCCAAACGTTCTATGCTAGCAAAATAAACTATGTCTCTACTGCTGCAGTGAATGCCACCTACAGAATGATCATGGAAGATGCCTCATTTGATCTATGCACCTATATGCAGAGGAAACTTCTGGTAAAATTGAAGTCTATCAAACAGGACAATTCCTTAAGATTTAAATTTGGACAACTCTTGGTAGGTCTATTTTTCTACTTTCAAGGCTATTTTTTGGGAGTCGGTGATTTTCAATGGTCTACTGACCAACTGGTTACCAAAAAAATCAAAGAAAGTCTTGAAGTGGTAGGAACTGGGTATCCTGAAGTCTTGAATAACTATTTTGATGAATTCAGGTGCAAGATGAGGCAGCAGATGAGGATATTTGGCAATATTGTCAAGAAGTATGAAGAAGACATTTGTTTTACCATTAGAGTAGATGAGTGCATAATGGAGGCAGTGGAACGCAGAAAGGAAAAAATTGAACCCATGGGATATGAGATGATGTATGACATGCTTGATGGGTATGCCTCTACCCTACTTGCCTCACCTCTTGATCCAAAGAAGAAGAGAACTGACACATACTTGGAAATGGTAACACCGGTTGAAGAGCCTTCAGTGAAGAAGGGAAAGGCAGTGCCATCAATATCAGCACCGGTTACCTCAGCAAGTTCTAAAGTGACCAAGCGGTCACCGGCCAAGAAGAAATTGGAAGTTGCACCTGCCAAGGTTTTTGAAAGGAAGCAGAAGACCAAGAGCAACTCACCGGATTATGAGGATACAGAACCTGAAGTACAACCTAAGAAGACTAGGCAAACAAGGAAGAAGGCAAAGACAACTAACAATGAACCGACATCATCAACACCGGTAAATATAGATATTTCCTCTTACAAACCATTGACACATTGTCAAAGGACTATCAAGAATGTTAGGAGAAAAGTGCTAAGTGATTTAATAGATCATTTTGATGATTTTAATGATAATGAAAAGGAGGAAGTTGAACGGGAAGTTATTCAATATCTATGTATTAATGACTGGTCATCATCATAAATTAGATCTGTGACACAAGATTCTTTATACAATTCTTTAGATAACAAATGGCGCATTTCCATTGAAAAAGAACAGGAAATAAGAGAGGAAATCTTTGCACAATATTTTCCTGATGTGTCAAATTCTGAGCTCTATGAAATCATGGATAAGTACAAAGGCCTCTTCTTCATGAGAAGAAGAAGACTCTTGTTATTGGAATGAAAATTTAATGAAGTGGTGAAAGATACACACTCCCATGCCAAAGCCGCCCTGAGGTTGCACCAAGTGTCTAAAGCCAACAAGAAGGCTGGACAAGAATCAGAAACTAGAAAACCAGATGAGGTATATGATAGTGAAGGAGAACCGGTTATTGAACAGATGGAAACTATTGATGTTGATGCTCTAGATGGTGAAGATGTCACTCCAGATGCAACAAAGGAAAAGGCTAATAAAGAGAGAGTAGACAAGGAAAATTAGGATAAAGAAAAGGCAGAGAAGCAGAAACAGGACAAAGAAAAGGCTGACAATGAGCAAGCGGAGAAAGAGGAAAAGAAAAAGAAAGATGAAGAGAAGAGGAAACAAGATGAAGAGAAAAAGAAACAGGAAGAAGAGAAGAGGAAACAAGCAAAAGAGGATAAAAAGAGAGAAGAGGAGTAGAAGAAATAGGAAGAAGAGAAGAAGAAACAGGAAGAGGAAAAGAAGAAACAGGAAGAGGAGAAGAAGAAAAAAGAAGAGAAGCGGAAAGAAGAAGATAGAAAGAAGGAAGAAGAGAAGAGAAAGAAAGAAGAAGAGGAGCAAAAGAAGGCAGAAGAGGAAAAGCAAAGAGCTGAAGAGAAGAAGGAAGCAACAAAGAGCACACAAGTGGAGACCCCAAAGGCAATCGATGTTCAAGCCAAACAGGCTGACATCACAGTCCTATTGACCTCCAATCTGCAAATGAATCAGAGCTACCCCAAAGCATTAAGCTTGCACAAGAGTGACTGGAAGCATTAAGGAGCGAAAAGGAGCAAGATGTTATTCAAACTGCAGTTGAAACTCTTACTAGTTTGATTCCTGGTACTAACCTCCCCAGTACTGATTCCTCTCTTGCCCAACTAAAACTTCTATGTATAGTTGTGGAGGACCAGGTACAATGCCTGGAAGAGGTTGCTGAAGCTAGTGCATAGAAGGAAAAACTGCAATTTGATTTGTAGGCATTTATAAGCACCTTTAAGACGCCCTATGATTCCTTCACTACATATGGGCAAACTATTCACCAGTTTCAGCTCCAATCCGCTAGAATTGAAGTAGAGATTTGCAACCAGATGAGAGATTTGCAGGAACTTCAACTGGTTCTACTACCCAGACTGCAAATACTTCAAAAATGCTATCTCAATCTGGATGCCTTAACGGTCACTCAAGAAATGAGCACAATTAATGCCATGGAAGAATAGGTATCCCAGATGCAAATAGAAAGTGAGGTGGCTACCTCATTACTTGAATCATGGTCTTTATCCATGAAGACTTTTATGCAGGATTTTAAATTAGTTTTTGATAAGTTTCACTCATTACTGTCATAAACATTTATTATATTGATAATGAGAAACAGGGGTTATTCTACAGTACTTTGTCATTGTTGGCAAAGGGGGAGTGTATTTTGTATTTTAAAATTTTGATGAATGTATACTTTCATGTTATCTCTTTAAGGGAGTAGTATAGATTGTATTTTTTGCAAAAGGGATAGTGTCTATGCTTAGGGGGAGTAATTTTGATTATGGCATTTTTTTTTTGTTGTAAAACACTTAGATGTCAAAACTTTCCTAAGTGTTGCCATCAATACCAAAGGGGGAGATTGCTGGCATTTTTGATGATGATGTTGTGATTGTCATTGATGGACACACACTTTCTTTGATATCACTTTTTGTATGTATGAGTTATGCTCAATTGGTATTTGTTCCAACCGGTATTATGTATTATAGTCTTTAGACTATCGATGTTTTGCAGAAAGTGTTTGCCGATCTCAAGCGATATGAAGACCCAAAGAGGTATGAAGACCTCAAGCGGTTCAAGGATCCCAAAGCGGTATTAAGGAAAAAAGCGGTTGCTACAGAAATGCCCAGAAGCGCTACAGAACAAACCCTATGCACTAAGCTGATCCCTAGATGCGCTACACTGATTCTCTAATGTGTTGTGATTTTACCATTGCCAGCAGAAGTGTTATGCACTAGTCCAACTACTCAATATGCTAATGTTAGGGCCTAATGCGCTAAACAGTGAGCAACATGCACTAAAAATGGTTTTTATGCACTAAAGGACTCCAATAAGCTAATTCAATTTTTCCACATACCTGCAATATCACTCTTGCATCAAAAATGATGTTATTTATGGGGTTATGCCCCACGGTGGGCGCCAGAAATGTGCATGGGAAAAGTGATGCAATGAAACATAAAATCCAGTTTCTAGACAAGTCCACACACCAATGGGACTCTTGGTGCAAGTTATGGAGCTATGTTGAATAGCTCAACTTCCCAAGGGACATTCCATTGTTCTCTATCTCACAGGATCCCTCAAGTTAATGCCTTTGCTCTCAGATCACTGAGCAAAGTGATTTAGGAATGACAACTATGAGAATGAGGGATATTGATCACCTAAATATGAATGCATTCCTAGTTATACATGATATTAAATCTAGTATGAATTAAACTAGCCTAGATATGATGATAAGATAAAAAATTAGTAAAATTCTATCCTAACATGATATACTAGTCTAATATGAGAATGCTATGATAATAGAAATGCTTCTGAAAATGCTTATTTAGATGATTTCTATTCAAAGAGAGGCTAAATTCTTGATTTAAAATGATTATATTAGATGCTTAGTAAAATGTCTATAAGTTTGATACTAAAGACTTGGATATGAAAATGAGAGAAGGAGGGCTCTATTTATAGGAAAAACAGGGCAATGGACGGTCAGGATTGGATAATCTTATCAAGGGCCAGGATTTAAAGTTATCAATCCATGCTTACAATTCTCACCAATGAAATGGTGACAATTTTCAATATAAGACTTCTTGAGAGGATTTGTAAGAAGCATTAAATGCTTGAGAAGACATGATGGTTACCCTAGGAGGTAACGATTAAGGTTAGGTTAGGGTTATCCATTGGATAAAGCTTTTACCCAAAGGATAAACTCTTGTGCAAGGGTTAAAGGAATAACCATGGTCAAAGCAATGAATGGTTGATGAGACCCTTGGGTTAGATGAAGGTTGAGTTAGAGAGAAAGTCTCTAATCATGCAAGAGGGTTGAGTTAACCTTTATTGGTTTGGAAGACTTTGGAGGTTAACTTGTTGAGGACATAAAGCCTTTAATGGTTTTCAAAGACTATGAGGGTTTGAGAAGTGACTTCCCTTTTCTTAGGGATGTGACAATATTTAGGAGATGGATTAGGATAATTTAGAAGTGATTAGAAGAATCTAGAAGGGGTTTTAGAGAGGCAAGTGGGAGATGTAGGATTTTGCAAGTGGATGGAGGAGAATTTTAATTAAAATAAATTACTTTATTTTAACTAAATAGATGCAACTTGCATAAATACAAGTGGGGGATTTAAATAAATAAATGAAATTTATTTACTTGCAATGAATAATTTAATTAAATGTAAATTTAATTAAAAGGGGAGAAAGGGGAATTAATTAAATAAAGTGATTTATTTAATTAAAGGCTATGAAAGGCTTAGTTGAACTTAATTAAATAAATTGAGTAATTTATTTAATCAAATAGATGAATGTGAATGAATTTAATTAAACAGGGGAATGAGATTAAAATGAATATTAAATATTCACCTAGGAAAATGGTCATTTTTATACGTCTACAATATCCTTTATCATTTAGTTGTCCAACACTCAACAAGTTATGTTTTAAACCTTCAACCCAATAAACATCATCTGCATTACTCTTACAATTCAATAAAATAGATCCTTTACCTTTTACCATGCAGGGTGAGTTATTACCATATCTTACCACGTCACCATCAAACTCTTCAAGGGATATGAATTTGTTCTTATCACTAGTCATGTGATGTGAACAACCACTATCTAATATCCACTCTTCACTAGACTCAAACTGAGATACCAAGGCCTTTTCATTAGTCAGATCTTCCTTCACAGCAACAAAGACAATCTCCTCATTGTCATCATCTTTAGATTCCTCATCTATCACTCCTTCATCAACTACAACATAGCATTGTTTCTTTTATTTTCCTTTATATTTCCTAAACTTCTCCTTACTATCACTGTTAGGGAAATTTACAGCAATACGTCCAATCTTATTGCAAGAGAAACACTTAAGAGGTAGTTTACCTTTATATTTACTAGTTCCTCTTGGAAGTCTCTTAGCCAGAAGAGCTTCAAACTCCATCAGATGGTGTTCATCATCATTATCTCCTCTGCTATTGCCATGAGTAAATCTGTAGTCATAAATATAGCCTCCATCTTTGCCTTTTCTCATAGGTGTACTGGCTATAGATGCTTTAAAACCTAATTCAGGTGTACTACTTATTGACCTTAACTCTTGAATAGCAGAAACTCTTATAGCATAGGCAGGTAAAAGAGTTGTTAACATCTTACTTACAATAGTATCATCTTCAATCTTTCCTCCAACACTTTTAATACCATCGATAACCTCTTTAATTATTTGTCCATACTGAGCTATATTTTCACCTTCTACCATTCTCATATCATCAAATTTACCTCTAAGACTCTCTTCCTTAGCTTTTTTAACATGTTTGTCACCACCATAGATTAGTTCTAATTTCTCCCAAACTTCACATGCAGTTTCTAATCCATGTACATCAATGTATTCAGTATTAGATAATGAACTTACAATGGCTTTCAGTGGTTGATTGCTTTCTTGTTGCTCCTTAAGTTGATATGGAGTTAGAGGACTAGTAGGGGGTACATATTTAGTAGTAACACCTTGCCAAAACTGAGAACCCATACCTTTGATATAAATATTTATTGTCTTTCCATATTATGTAGTTGTCCTTAGTAAACTTTGGACCCTCCTTCACCATTTTTCTCCAGATCTTTTTCTCAAGCGGTTAATCTTCTGCACACAGAGGACCGAGACTATGATACCAATTATTATTTGTGAGAAACCAGTTATTACTTAGAGGGGGGGTGAATCAGTAATAACAATAAACTTTAAAACTTTAACAACCACCACAAACTTCTTTCAAAACAACTCATAAATAGTACCGGTAACAACTGAAATCATACTACTAAACATATTTATCAAACTGCTCATTTAAGTGTTCATCAACATGCATGAAATAGAAAGATATCAACTCAACACATAAGAAATCAATAAACACATGAACACCAGGATTTTCATGTGGAAACCCAAATGGCAAAAACCATGGTGGGAATTTGTACCCATAATATTTTTGCACTCTTTCCGAATGCACCATGTTAGGAGCCTAGCCTAGTTAGGAGCTTAAAAATATTCCCGGTTAGGAGCAGAACCTGTTACGAGTCCCACGGTTAAGGGATTTACCTCAGACCTGTTAGGAGTAACCTTGTGAAAGGATTTATAACCCAAGATAATGAGTCACCCGAGGAAGGGATTTATACAATCAGGTATGTCAAACCTACCTGTTTAAGGGATTTTTAGTTTGCTACAACTGTTAGGGAATAATAGATGTATGATCTAAAAATAGAACTCTTTTCTTTTCTATACAGATCCTTTCTTGCTCGAATCTGCTTCTCTCTTGTAGACACACACTAGTTCAGCCACACACTCTTCTTTTGATCATCGACACAGTAAATCATCACAGACTTACCCTAAATAGACTTTACAACTTAGCTAATTACAAAACTCTAAGATTTACATCATAGATCATCACAAATATTTACAACTCATTATAGATCATTACAATCAGTTATAAATTAATTATAACCATTGAATGATCACCGCACCTCAATTTGATACACTTTCAAACCCCTAGCTCATTCTACTAAGCACTTTTCTCATTCCCAAAAAAATTGCTCTTTGATCATGCCAAAACATCATTTAAACATTTCATGTGGATTCAACCACATCATCACCATCTTACAAACATAATGTAATACACCACCGAACTTAAAATCCTTACCGGTTATAAGATTTGAATACCGGTTCTTAAACCCTACTAAAACTCTACATAAAATAAATTAGTCAATTACAAACATGACTTCCACTAGCCAAAACATGATGTGGTTCCATTTATAACCTCATTACAATGTTATTGTGTGTGTGAAAAAGTGGAATAAGTTTGTAAGCTGCAAGACACAACACTTCAATTAAGTCATTACATGTATGGTTAGACAGATATAAGCATGAATATGAAAACCATAACAAATCGACTAATTGCCTTCTAAAAGATGCAATTATAAGATTGCTCTCAGATTTATATAAGCAATACCAATTACTATACTACACCAAGATGAAGGATTTAATCTATATTAGCATGAGATTAAGCTAAATGGATGCAAGATTATGCTAGATGGATAAATAGTAAGCTATATGAATTCAAGCAATCATAATTGAACTAAATATGCAAAAATAAATTAAACTAAGATGCAATAATCTCAAAAAGAAAGCACAGTGTCTTCAATGACTCCAGAGCAAAAACTGTATAATAACAATAAATCTCCAGTGTGTTTTGAATGATAAATGAAGGCTAAATTTATATAGAATCACAAGAGAGATCAAGAAAAAGCACAATTTAGGATAATTGAAATAATTGAGAAATTAGATTCAGTTAACCTTGAGATAGATTCCAATTATAGTTTAATTGAAATGCATTCAGATTATAAGTTTGAGTTTGCATTAGAAATATAATTCAATTAATTCCATGCACTTGAGATGAAAATAGGTAATTGTTTGATTTATTCAAGAAAAGAGTCTTTTCAATGCAACTGAACTTCTTTTCCCAAAAGCTTTGAGTTCCAATTTTAGAGAATGATTAATAATTCATTTTAATTGTTTTTCTGATTTCACGTTATCTCAATTTAGAAGAAAGAAATAATATCTCAAGTTTGATTTCTCTCTCAATTCAATTCTTTTATTTTATTTTCAATTTAACTCTTGCTTTGTAATTAATTCCTTTTTTATGATTAAATGGCAAATTTATTAATTAATTAAATATACTAAGATATTTAATAAATTAAAATAAGATAATTGATCAAAATGATTTACTTGGAATGATTTAATTAATTAAATAAATATTTAATTAATATAGAATAATTTACTTGCCATGTGACATTTGATGATTGAAGAATTAATTAATTGTGTGCTCAAAATTGATTTAATTGCCTTTGATTAGGACCTTGGTGATGTTGTCGAGATTAGGGGCCCATGGTTTAGATGACCATTTTTAGGGTATTACATTTTCCCCTCTTTGAATTAATGTGCGAGCAACGTGTTGGTTCAAAGAATAGTTGATGTCTAGGAGATACTAGTTTTGAACTTGATTGATCACAAACCAAATGAAGAGCAAGGTGTTTATCTTGATTTGAAGTGATGAGGCTGAACAAAGTTGATTAAAGTGAAACCGATCCCAAACTTGATTGAACTAGGACCAATGAAGAGCAAAGATACAAAACTTGAACTTGATTGATCAAGAAGCAGATCTTATTGATCTAGAACTTGATTGATCTAGACACAGTGAACAAGATAAAATCGATCTTGAACTTGATGGATCAAGACATGATGAGCAAAGTTAAATTGTCCAACTTGATTTGATGCGATGAAACTGAACACCTACTTAGGTTGGGCATGTGATCAAAGATACTCTTTAAACTTTTGATTGAGTTTAAACAAATAATCATCTTGATGAAAAGTGATGAAACTGGTTAACGTTAGGAGACTGATTCAGATGAAGATAAATATCAACTTGATTTGAAGCGATGAAATTGATATGACCCTAGCAATTGATTCGATTCAGATGATTGAGAAATATTTTTCTTGATATGAAGCGATGAAGTTGAGATGCCCCTTAGCAATAAGAATTTATTTGATTTTCTTTAGTTGAAAATATTTTTGCTTGACTTTTGATGAAGATTTGAAAAAAATTCTCAACATTGAAGATGTGAGGTCATAAAGTCATGAGTATGCCCCCTTGGGAGCGAAATCAAAAGATAGCAAGGGTATATGATTTTATGCAACTGTTAGCGGTGATAATTATTTGAGCACAAAAAGTGATTCAGAGGATCATTTGAAGATTTAGCGATGATTGATGTGAAATTGAGAGAAAATTGAAGAAAAGAATGAAAATGTGAGGAAAGTGCTAAGTGGTCGTAGTTGTGCATGACTAGAAGAATGATCTCAGATTTCAATTTCGATCCCGAAAATGGAATCAGGATGAGGAAATTAGCTAAGGGTACAATTTTCATGTCCATCAGAGCAAGTTGAAAAATTAGGTTTTGGGCTATATAAGGGGTCAAAGTGTCATTTTCAATTCATTTTAACCTCTCCAAGTTTGAAATTTGAAAAGCCTTTTACAAAGAAAAATGGTCATTATGATCTGGGAGTAGCAATTTGAGCACCAGAGACATCATAATTGACCTCAAAACTACAAGCCAGAGATAAGAGTCTAATTTTTAGCCCTTTCATTTCATCAAATTTGAATTTTTTTGTTGAATTTTTAAATTTTTAGTCTTGTTCAAGTCAGTTGTTGTAGTTTTGTCATGCAAGATGACATCTTGTGTCGTATGACAAACTGCTTTGTATTGTTTTGTCATTTAAAACCATTAGTTTTGTCATTTGAGGACTCCCCTTGTATCATACAAGTGCATGTAAAAGAGACCATTTTGTCATGTGAAGGTTTGTTTTGTGTCGTATCAGAGTCTTTTGTCGTCCTATACCTATTCCTGACTCATATGATTTTCTGCCCACACTGTGAAATGTCATATGAAAAATAGGGAGCATTTTTAAAGGTGCAAACATGAAATTTTGTTTTTGCAATTGATTGTTTTGGATTTGTGTGATGTTTAAGTTGTCTTATAGCATAATATGGATGATTTTCTGATGCTCTATTGTTTGATTCTTGTAGATTCGACTACCACATGTTCTTTTTAGATGTGTCTATCCACTGACTATGAGGCTAGTTCATGAGTTATCTGATATAGACAGAGCACATATTGATTTGTGCTGATTTACTCACCTTTTATAGATGCCAGATATCTATGTGAATCACAAGATGCTCACCACACTTGTTGAGAGATTCTATTCTGAGTATAACACGTTTCATTTTCAGTTGGGGAGATTATTATCACTCTCGAGGATGTATATAGGATTCTCAGGATTCGATTCACTAGGGATAAGGTGGATTATGATTCGGCATAGTGTCCTAGCCTACTAGCTTTGAGGTATATTTTCATGATGAGGACATCCTTACACAGTCTATCAGCTAGGATGATATGATGACCAGGTACAGTGAGTAGTTTCCACTATCTTGTGTCTTGGCAGGATTCATTGGTTTCTTCATTATGCCAAACAAGGGACAGTAGGGTTTCTTATGCGGCTGGGCTAGGATGTTGTAGAGGCTTGTGGATCACCCTGAGAGATTAGGATGGGGTTCATGTATTTTGGCGCACATGTATCATCAGATGCATGAGATTTTCTATAGAGAGGGGAAGAGCATGGCAATAGGGGTTTTGATTTTATAGGTATGGGCCTGGGAGCACATCGCAGTGTGCAGACCTATAGTGGATGATGCCAGAGATCCGCAACAACTGATTGTTTATAGATATTGTGGATACATTACTCAACCCCATCTGGGCAAGACAAAGTACTGGAGACGACAGCTAGATGATTTGATAGTTGTTGTATGGAGGCCGTACATGGGTCTGGAGCCTTGGGACAACTAGAGAGTTGTGTGCAGAGATCTATTCATTACTCATCCACTCATTGGTAGATCAGTGACAGTCATCGAGAACTTTATTGTTACTTTGGTGATGAGGTAGTATGGTAGGCCTCAGGGGATCTCACAGGAGCTTACTGCATATGCTCATTATGCAGCCAAGGAGAGGCAAGGATGGGGGCCTAGGTTATCATATGCCTTGGGCATGTAGGAGTTGACAGGGTTTTTGCAGCTTTGATGGGATTATCTGGAGGATATTGCAGATACAGGGGTATTTCCCTAGTACAGAGATTGGTTCCAGCAGCATCCATTCCCTAGATTTATAGATTCGGTTGAGCACGGGCCTCTGCTAGAGGAGGTTGAGGATGATGCCCTCGTGCAGACACAAGGAAAGGGACAAAGGTAGGGATGGAGAGAAGAGGCTCTAAGGCGGGCAGGTGGTGATCCTAGTGCTAGTAGTAGTAGGGTACCAGCTGGGATGAGACAACAATAGAGAGGAGAAGGTGGATCCCTAGGAGTTGTTGGTGTCAGATTGAGTGGAGCTAGGGTTGTAAAGGGTGGAGGAGAGGAGGAGTGAGTATCTCCCAGATAGGTGAGGCAGAGGAGAGATGAGCAGGGGAGAGCCAGAGGTGGAGATGGAGGTGGAGAACCTGTGAGGGAGAGGAGAGCAGCTGATGCAACATGGTCGATGAGAGCACGATTAGCAGGTTTGCAATCATAGTTGATAGTGGCTCAAACACAACTTACAGAGTGGGACTGATAGATGGCAGACCTTAGGGTAGAGAGAGATCATCAGTTAGCCAAGGTCAGAGCTGAGCATGATCGTCAGCTGGTAGAGCTTAGGGTAGAGCACGATCATCAGGTCGCAGAGATGAGGGTAGAGAGAGACACTCTTCAGTAGGAGGTTTTGCACCAGAATAGTCAGGTAGCTTATTACATTATGGCTTATAGTGTAGCAGTTCCTATAGCACAATAGGTTGTCCCTTACTCTCAGTACATGGCACGATCTAAGGGAGCTTGAGCACCAAGACAGGATGTCGATCAGCAGGCTCCACATCCTCCACCACTTGGCATTGAGGGAGAGGCAAAGAGCTAGATTGTTTTGTAGCTCTTAAATTTTGTTAGATACCCCATTTTTTTGTAGCCCACATGATTCTTTCTCTAATGGGAGATTGTATATGATAGTTATATTACTTGTACTCTGAGATATTGATGATTATATATACAAGATCTTGACTTGATTTCATTGTACTTGTGTCGATTGATGTATGAGATGCTTTCTTCTATATGTTTTGTTCTATATGTATGCATATTTGTTCAATATGGATGTATGTAATTCAAATGAATATGAATGTGTGTTTTTATTTCTTTTCATATGCAAATAAATGATGAAAATGAGTAACTAGTAATGCAAATTATTTATTTTTCTATGCAATAATGTGAATGCAAATGAATGTATGAATCTATATAAGATGTGTGTATGTAGATAACATCTCAATACACAAGTACTCGATCGGAGAAATGATGAAAAAGAGAGACCACTTAGCTTAGAAATGATGATACTTAAAACTCTCATTCAGAAGATAAAGAGATTATTATTACCATACATAAATCACTCGAAATGTAGAAAATGCAGAATGAATGCAAACTAAAAACTAGTCATTGGATTTGAAATGCTTAATTTTCATCACTGAACATTTACAAACATCGTAGGCAGATTAGAGTTCCTTCCTTTTCATGTGCAATATTAATTATCTTGTCCGCAATGACCCTTTTTTTGTTCATATCCTTGGATAGATTATGCATGGACCTGGATTGCACATTTAAAGAAATTCTCTCAAAACAGACAAAGAAATGATGAGAACCTCCCTATAGCATACAAATAAGCAGAGTCGAGGTATGTGTGGTGATTTCACATTGATGTGAAGGCTCTTATCATAGACACCCATCTGATTAGATGTTTCCAAATCATCAAAATCATTCCTACAAGCAGAAAATAAAGAAAATATTATGCCCCCAATCCTTGCTCCTCTTAGTCAAGATAGACTTCCCTGAGTTACTCAGAGGGAATAATAATCGAAAACCAATATAAAAGACAACACAAATAAAATTTTCATTCATATCTCAAACTATTTAGTGATTATTTTCAGTAATGTTGTTTTGCTTGTGTACTTAGTGATAAAACTCTTCAGTAGTTAGGAGATAGGTGACTGAATCTGTTGGCATATGGACACTCCAATGAGACATTGTATGTGATTGAAGGTTTTGTCATTGATGGCAACCTTGCAATCCTATGGCACCGGAAAGACATCATACCGGCAAAGCATTACACAGGCAAGATAGTGCACCGACATCAACAAGATCACTCTACACCGGCATCGGCACTGGCATAGAAGAAAAGATGTATACGGGCATAGAGGCTGACATGATTTTTGATATGTAATATTTTGTTTATTATTGTAAGCTGACTTGGCAAATTGTAAAATGACTCTTCTATATAAAGGAGATCATTGTAGACATTTAGAGAGGTAATGTAGCATGCATAAAGAAAATTATTAGGCAGACCTAATGTGTGAATTATAGGTCAAGGGTATATGTAAAGAACAGAGTTAGAAATGGTACTGAATTTGGCATTGGAGATGCTATTGTAAAGCAGTACAAGTCATTGGAATAGTATAATCATCATTGTAGGTTAGTGTGACTTCTCATTGAGCAGTGAGCTCTAGGCAATTGGCCTTCCTGCATGTGCAGGCCCCTATTGTAAGTAATATTCTCTTATTGGTCAGTGAGTGAATATTGTGGGTCACAAATCCCACCGAGGTTTTTCCCATACCGGGTTTCCTCGTTAAACATCTTGTGTTATGGTGTTCTTTTCATGTGGATGTTTCTAACTCTGTTTATTGCATTAATTCTTGCATACCGGTATACTACTATTTTATGTTCTGCATATTTTAACTTAAGAAATTCTTATCACCAATTAGATACCGATTCACCCCCCCCTCTTAGTATCTATGGGAATCCTAACAATTGGTATCAGAGCCTGGTCCTCTATTTTTAGAAGCCTAACAGCTTGAGGAAGATCTTAACACCGGTAAAGATGGAAAATCTGATGAAGCAACTTGAAGGAGCTCTTACTGACAATGATGCAGAGAAGTTGAAAAATATCAAATTAGAAGATGATTTAAGAGTAGCTCAAGATATCATTCAGGCACTTCAAGAAAATCTTACTATTGCAAGAAATAAGAGAAGAGAACTTTGTGAAAAATTGCAAAATGAGAATGATGAAAATGAATCTCTTAATGATATGATAAGCAAGTTGAAACAAGAGATCATGACAACAAAAAATGAAATGCAGGATATGACTATGAGATTTTGCAAAGAGATTGAGGAAAGAAAGAAGAATGAAGAAGAATTGACCAGAAGACTAAGTGATGCAGCAAATGAGAACACAAGACTTAGCTATGAAAATGACATGTTGAAGACAGATCTGATGCATACTCAGAATGACTCAAATGAACTAATGAGACAAAAATAAATCTTGGAAAGGGAATTGGAAAATGCAAATCAACATAAAGAAAAATTCAAGAAAAGCTCAGAAGAACTTGGTACCTTATTGAAGAATAAAAAACCTAAAGGTGACACTTCTAGAATTGGCTCTGAAGTTGGTGAAAGCTCCGGTACTGCAAATACTCAGGATCACAGCAAACCGGTAAGACCACCTAATGCGTATAAATTCAATGGAAAATGATTTAACTGTAATAAGTATGGTCATAGGGAAAATGAATGTAGATCTAGGAATTATCAGAATATCAATACACCCACCGGTCAATGTTCCAAATGCAACAAAGTTGGTCATAACTCTGAAAACTGTAGAATGAATGTGAGATGTTATGTTTGTGGAAGATTTGGACATTTATCTAATCAATGCAGAACACAAACCGACATAGGTTATGGGAAAGCTATTCAAAAAAATAATGTAACTTGTTATCCATGTAACAAGATTGGGCATATTGCTAAATTTTGTAGAAGTAAAGGTACACCAGTAGACAACAAAGGTGCTAGTTGTAGGTCTCAGGGACAACTGAGAGGGGGGGGGGGGGGTGAATTAGTTGTCTAATAAATTCAAACCAAAATCTTATTAACCAACTTAATGCTTAGTACCGGTAAGATAGTTAAGTATGCCAGTAAACAATGTTAATAGAAAATTGCTATACCGGTAAGAATTAATGCATGAAACATAAACATAAATTCATCCACAACACACAACACAAATATTTGTACATGGAAACCTTGTAAGGGGAAAAACCAAGGTGGGAAACCTTACCCACAATCAGATGATACTACTGCAGATAGTAAGTGTACAAAGAGGGGTCTGCACATGCAGAAAGGCCAACAGCCTAGAGCTCACTGCTCAATCACAGATGGGAGTCACACTGACTACAGTTGGATGGCTAAATCCAATGAGAATGCACTGCACAAAATAGCATCTTCATATGTTGGAATCAGTACCGGTGTAATGCTGATATGCTTCTACAAAAACCTAGCTTCACCTTCAAATGATGTCTTCATGTATATCTTTGCTTGATCTCGGATATATCCTTCCTTAAGTCTTTTTTGCATTCCCCACTTGATCTTACAAATAAGATCTTACATTTATACCATACCCTAAGACCAATTTTAGTAGGTTGGCTCTACAAGATGTTACAATAAAAACATTTTACAAATAATACAATATCCGATGCAATAACTGATTGAACATGTCAGCTTAATGTATTTACAACAATAATAAATCATCTCCATAGCGTGCCATGCTGATTTGGAAAAGATAAACCTGCCGGTGTAACCCTAGATAACCTGGACCTATTTGCTGGTAAAAGCAAATATGCAAATAAGAATATGCCAATGATTATTACTTCAAAGAAAAGTGTCCACATGATGTCTTCGATATTACCAAGTGTCTTCCATGTCAATGCAGGTACCGGTGAACATTATATCCTGTCGGTTTACCATATACCGGTGACTATTTTGAACAGTTTACTGATTGCCGGTGAATGTTGTTGGATCTCCAAAGTAGGCGTATTTAGCAGGTGTTAACATCAATGACAAAACCATACCAAAATACCAACAATCTCCCCCTTTGGCACTGATGGCAACACAAGATGGAAAAACCATCAAAGTGCCAAAACAAAAATGCCAAGTACAAAAATCAACAATCTCCATTTCTCCCCCTGAGAGTAACATGTGTTTATTCAAAGATTTATTTTCAATACCACTGTCTCCTCAAAAAGATAATGCATTTTTCAATATATCTTTCCTCAATGTTTTTCCATATATCTCTCCCCCTTTGACATCAAATGCCAAAGTGACAAAAAGTCAAGTTCATACAAAATACCAACCAATTCAATATGCCAACTACTCCCTCTGAGAAGTAGCTTCCTCATCAAATACCGAAATAAAAGATTTGTCCATTTAATTCTGTCGGTTGATGACAATCATCAACTGTCTAAGTCTCTACCGGTGGAGGTAAGACTCTGAGCTGATCTCTAAGAAACTCAAAAGTTTCCTTAGGCAAAGGTTTTGTAAAAATATCTGCAAGCTGTTCTTTAGTATTCACATAAACCAGTTTTATTTCCTTTTCTTCAACTTTTTCCCTTAGAAAATTTAGTTTGATAGAAACATGTTTTGTTTTAGAATGTAATACTGGATTCTTAGATATATCAATTGCTACAGTGTTATCATAATATATAGTAATAGGTTCCTTGCATTTTACTTTTATGTCTTTCAACATTTGCTTAAGCCAAAGTACCTGTGTACAGTTTGTTGCTGCTGCAACATATTCTGATTCTGCTATTGATAAAGATGTACAACTCTGTTTCTTACTTAACCAAGAAACTAATCTCTTTCCAAGAAAGAATGCTCCTCCAATGGTGCTTTTTCTATCATCCACATCTCTTGCCCAATTTGCATCTGTGTATGCATATAAATCAAAATTTTCATCTTTAGGATTCCATAATCCAAGATTTGCTGTGCCTTGTAAGTACCGAAAAATCCTTTTTACTGGTGATTCATGATTTTCCTTAGGATTACTCTGAAATCTAGAAACTATACATACTGCATTCATAATATCAGGTCTGGTTTGTGTCAAATACAGTAAACCTCCTATCATAGATTTGTATCTAGTTGGATTGGCAGGTGTAGATTCATCCCTTTGAGATAATTTGTCATTTGTAGTCATAGGTGTGCTTACCGGTTTAGAGTTTTCCATCCTGAATTTCTTAAGTAGTTCTTTCAAGTACTTAGATTGACTCAAAAATATGCCTTTATCAGTCTGTAAAATCTGCAATCCTAAAAAGAATTTTATTTCTCCAATCATAGACATTTCAAATTCATGCTGCATTTTAAGAGAAAATTCTTTGCATAATCCAACTTCTCCTCCAAAGATTATATCATCAACAAATACTTCCATAATCAATATGCCATCATTAGTTACTTTGTAATATAAATTGCTATCTGCATTTCCTTTAGTAAAACCAATTTTTAAAAGATACTTATCCAATCTTGCAAACCAGGCTCTTGGAGCTTGTTTTAGTCCATATAGAGCTTTTCTTAATCTGCAAACCATATCATTGTCATCTGTAAAATAAAATCCATCAGGTTGTTCAATATAAACTTCCTCTTCAAGATCTCCATTCAAAAATGCACATTTAATATCCATTTGATAAACTTTGTAATCCTTGTGAGCTGCAAAGGCCAAGAATAATCTAACTGCCTCAATTCTGGCTACCAGTGCAAAGGTTTCATTGTAATCAACTCCTTTATGAGAATATACCTTACACACTAGTCTTGCTTTATTCCTGATAACCTTACCATCTTCATTGAGTTTGTTTCTAAATACCCATTTGGTTCCAATTAGATTTTTATTTTCAGGTTGGGGAACTAATGTCCAAGTATTATTTTTCTCAATTTGTCCTAATTCTTCTTCCATAGCTTTAATCCAAAATTTATCTTCACATGCCTCATTGATAGATAATGGTTCAATTTGAGAAATAAGACATACCTCTTCATTTGCCAGTCTTCCTCTTGTCATGACTCCTTTAAATTTGCTTCCAATTATCTGATCTTCAGAATGATTCAGTCTTACATACCGAGGTGTCTTAGTCTGTTGTTGTTCTTCAATTACTGTGGAATCCTCTGATGATACCAGAGTAACTGGATCATCATTCTGTACCGGTGGATTTACTGTTGGTTCATTTGTCATAATTTTTGTTATCGGTTCAGAGTCTATATACCTTGAAGTTCCTCTGAATTGTTCATCAATCTTTATATTTGTACTCTCAACAATTTTTTGTAATCTTTTATTGAAACATCTATAAGCTTTACTCGTAGATGAATAACCAAGAAATATTCCTTCATCGCTTCTAGGATCAAACTTGCCAATATACTCATCTCTTCTAATATAACATTTACTTCCAAAAATTCTGAAATACTTAAGAGTAGGAGTATTAACAAACCATAGTTCATGAGAGGTCTTACTGGTTTCACCTTTGATGTGAACTTTGTTGAATGTATAGGTAGCAGTGCTTACTGCCTCTCTCTATTACACATGTGGTAGATTTTCTTCTGATAACATACTTCTTGCTGCATCCAAAATAGTTCTATTTTTCCTTTCAACAACTCCATTCTATTGTGGTGTCTGAGGTGCTGATGACTATCTTTTGATTCCATTTACTTCATAGAATGTATTAAAATCTCTAGATGTGAATTCTCCTCCTTGATCTGATCTTAAACATTTAATTTTATTACCGGTTTCATTTTCAACCATTGCTTTGAATAGTTTGAACTTCCCAAGTGCTTCTGATTTTTCCCTGAGAAAAGTAACCCAACACATTCTAGAATAATAATCAATGATTAGCATGAAATATCTATCACCTTGTAAGCTTTTAGTTCTAGCTGGACCACATAAATCAGTGTGGATTAAATCAAGAGCATTATTGGATTTTTCTGGAATACTTTTGAAACTAGCTCTAACTTGTTTTCCATATTGACATTCCTCGCAAATTGTATTCTGAGGTTTCATAATTTTAGGTAGATCTCTAACTGCCTTAGAAGTACTGATTTTTACCATGCAATCAAAATTTACATGACATAGTCTTTTATGCCATAGCCAACTTTCATCTATATGAGCAATTAAACATGCCTTTTCACTATTATTCAAATGAAAGATAATACCTCTAGTCTGATTACCGGTTGCAATTTCCAAACTAGTTCTATTCATGATTTTGCATTTTCCATTTTTAAATTGTAACTAAAAACCTTTCTCAACTAATTGACCAACACTTAAAAGATTATGTTTTAATCCTTCAACATAGTAAACATTGTCAGTGTTATGTTTACCATTAAGAGATATTGAACCCTTACCTTTGATTGAACAGGCTTTGTCATCTCTGAATCTTACTAAACCTCCATTGTATTCTTGAAAGTTCAAGAATTTACCTTTGTCTCCAGTCATGTGATGTGAGCATCCTGAGTCAATAATCCATTCATCCTTTGATTCAACTTTAGCTGCTAGGGCTTGTTCTACTGGTTGAGCAATAGGTACCGGTTGATCTTCTGTTATAGCAACAAAGACCCATCCGTTGTCTGCTAGATCCTCATCAGAATCATCAGTCACACCTTCATCAGCAATGTAACAAGATTTATCTGTGTTTTTCTTAAATCTGTATCTCTGATATTCAGGATTAGGTTTGTATGTCCTTCTAGCTTCTTCTCTTAGTCTAGCATGTCTATCAGGGCATCTTGAAGCCATATGACGAATCTTATTGTAGTTGAAACATTTAAAGGGTGCTTTACCTTCATACTTACTTCCAATTGGACCTTTTGGCATTTTTCTTGCAAATAGTGCTTCAAGTTCTTCAAGCTCTTCATTCTCCTTCCTGGTTTCTTCAAGTTCTCTTGCATAAAAGGCTCTCTAGTCTGATTTATCAAAAGATGGAGTAGATGATGTTGTTGCTTTGAAGGCCAAATCAGTTTTTATAGTAGCAATAGGACCAAATTCCTCAATTTCAAAAGCTGAAAGTTTTCCAATCAATGTATCCCTAGTTACTGATGTATTAGGCATTGTTCTTAACTCATTAATAGTAGTAACCTTTATCTTATATGCCGGTGGCAAACCTCTTAAGATTTTTGAAACAATCTCATCTTCACTCAAGGTTCCTCCACAACATTTGATACCTAAAACAATTTCATTTACTCTTTCCATAAAAGCAAAAATTCTTTCATCTTCTTCCATTTTCAGATGTTCATACTTGACTCGGAAGCTTTCAAGTTTTGCAATTTTGACTGTGGAATCCCCTTCATTCAGTGTTTCCAAATGATCCCAAATAGCTTTTGCAGTAGATCTATCTGATAACCCCATGATTTGTTGATCTGATAATGTGCTTAAAAGTGCTTTTCTTGCTTTGCAATCATTTTCTTCATCTTTAGCTAAAGTAATAGGAGCAGTCTGACCAGCTACAGCAGTAGTATAACCATTCTTAGTAACTTCCCAGATATCTTTACCAATGCAATTTAGATGTGTTTCCATTCTGATTTTCCATATTCCATAGTTGGTTCCATCAAGTTTAGGACTATCCTTTCTGAAATAATTAGTAGACATTGGATCTCCTCAAGTTGTTAAACTTCTGCAAAAAGAGGACTAAGCTCTGATACCAATTGTAGGTCCTGGGGACAACTAAGAGGGGGGGGGGGGGGGGGTGAATTAGTTGTCTAATAAATTCAATCCAAAATCTTATTAACCGACTTAATGCTTAGTACTAGTAAGATAGTTAAGTATGTTGGTAAACAGTGTTAACAAAAAATTGCTATACTGGTAAGAATTAATGCATGAAACATAAACATAAAGTCATCCACAACACATGACATAAATATTTGTATGTGGAAACCCTGTAAGGGGAAAAACCACGGTGGGAAACCTTACCCACAATCAGATGATACTACTGCAGATAGTAAGTGTACAAAGAGGGGTCTGCACATGCAGAAAGGCCAACAACCTAGAGCTCACTGCTCAATCACAGATGGGAGTCACACTGACTACAATTGGATGGTTAAATCCAATGAGAATGTACTACACAAAATAGCATCTTCATATGCTGGATTCAGTACCAGTGTAATGCTGATATGCTTCTACAAAAACCTAGCTTCACCTTCAAATGATGTCTTCGTGTATATCTCTGCTTGATCTCGTATATATCCTTCCTTAAGTCTTTTTCGCATTCCCCACTTGATCTTACAAATAAGATCTTACATTTATACCATACCCTAAGACCAATTTTAGTAGGTCGGCTCTACAAGATATTACAATAAAAACATTTTATAAATAATACAATATCTAATGCAATAACTGATTGAACATGTTGGCTTAATGTATTTACAACAATAATAAATCATCTCCATAGCGTGGCATGCTGATCTAGAAAAGATAAACCTGTCAGTGTAACCCTAGATAACCTGGACCTATTTGCCGGTAAAAGCAAATATGCAAATAAGAATATGTCAATGATTATTACTTCAAAGAAAAGTGTCCACGTGATGTCTTTGATATTACCAAGTGTCTTCCATGTCAATGCAGGTACTGGTGAACATTATATCTTGCCTGTTAACCATATATCGATGATTGTTTTGAACAGTTTACTGATTGCCAGTGAATGTTGCTGGATCTCCAAAGTAGGTGTATTTAGCAGGTGTTGACATCAATGACAAAACCATACCAAAATACCAACACTAGCTTGAAAGGAAAAGAAAAGGTTGAAGAGGTTAAGCAAGAATTCTCAAAGCAATGGATTAGAAAAGATAATCTAAATATTGGGAATACTTCTCCACTGGTAGAACCAACAAATGCTTCACTGGCAGGACAGAGTGATGCTTCACTGGCAGGACAGAGTAGTGCTCCACCGGCAAGAAGTTCTTCATCAAATTGAAGAAAATTTCCTTGAGGGTTTGGAAATCTAATGATACATATGCTATTATTCCCTCGGTTAGAGATAAGAAATTGAAAATTACTCATTACTGGCAAACAATGTTAAGTGAATATTTAACTGGCATACAATTAATATGGTAGATAGCGAAAAAGACTTTATAAAATAAGGTTTTGGCTCCATTTCATTTCACCGTGATTTCAAACTTTTAGAGAGCACGAAGATTCTGAGCTAAGGCATTTCGAGCAAGAAGAAAGCACACTCCAAGCAATCATCCATCCAAGACAGAAAAAGGTATTTAATCATGGCATCCACCTTTGCAATTGAATACATAGCGAACCCTACTATTGTGGAAGTAATTAAAAGACCTAGGCCCGTATTTCAGTTAGTCCCCAAAATAGCAAAGAACGATGATAACTTAGGTGCATTTTCTCAAATCCCTAAAGGTGTTGTATATGTTGAAGACCCTAGAATGTACATCCACTACAACATTGAAGAGTTAGGGGACGAGGAAATCAAAACCATGTATAAAACTGAGATATGTGATGATATTGGCAATGTTAAAACTAAACACAAGATTATTGAAACCCTAGGATTCATAGAAACCCTTGGCATCCCTAAATTTCCTAAGGATGTGATTAGGATAGTGTTAAGCAGAGTTCATGGAGAATTTTTTTGGTTAGATGCAATTCATAAGATCACCAAGGAAGCCGTAAAGGCTGTCATAGGGTTACCGGCCACCAGTAAAAGACCAGACAAAAACAAGAAGGTTTCAAATGATTTAGTCATAGACCTAATAGGTGCAACATTTAAAGCCACTCATGCTAATAGACTTAATTTAGTTTCAAGTTTATGCATTAAGAGTGCTTATGATATGGTAATAGACAATGCAAAAATTGACATCTATGAATGGTTAAAGGATGAACTGATAGACAACCTTGGAAAGATAAAGAAGGATAAGAAAGGAACTTTCAGATTTGGAAATCTGTTAGTATGCCTAATGCTTCATATAACAAAACAGGTTCCCAGTATAGGATATAAAGAACTAGGATATGACATACTAGTAGGAAAGCAATTGACAGAACTTTTTAATTCCATGGGTGAGAACAAGGAAAACAACATTAATGACTTTTTCCAAGCACTAAAGACAAAAATGAAGAAAAGGATAAGGTTATCTTAGAAAATTATAGATAAATAGAAAGATGATATATGCTTTGTTATTAAAAAGGATGAAATATGGATGGAAGCAGTCATCCCAAGGACAATCTAGGTAACCGAAATGGGCTATGAAATAGATGACCACATAGTTGAAACTTATGCCAAAGCACTTCTAGAAGCCCCCAAAGAACCTAAGGAAGAAGTATTTGGTAGTGCTGAAACCATAGAAAGCCAAATACAATCCAAGAAAAGAGTGAAGAAGGTAGAGGCATTTGTGAGGAAAGGATCCAGACAAGCAAAGGCCATTAAGGAAGATGTATTAAACTGGCATAACAGAAGATGAGTTGGCAACCCCACAACCTGAAGCTCATCTATCACCGGTAGGTACTTCTTCAGAAGGTGACATGCCAGCAACCTTTAAAAGAGTTGTTAGGAAAAGAGATCCCTCACCGGCAACCACTCCTTCACCTAGAAGGACAAGGTAGAAGCAACAAGCTGTGAGATCTCTGGTCAGAAAGGTCACACCTAAAAAGAAGCTAACTCCTAAGAAAAAGAAAAAGACAAAAACTAACTTGGCACCTCTAGACATATCGCTAAAAGAGAACATAGAGGAAGGAAAACTGAAAAACATAGGGAAAATTTATGACACTCTATCTGCTGATGAGAAAGGGCAAGTTGAGGAATGTGTAATACTGCATATGGACATGTACAAAAAGTTTTTGATGGATGTAATCAATGAAATTCCTGATGATTTGTACAAAAGACTTGAGGCCATAAGGCAAGGAGTGATTTAATTAGACAAGAAAATAAAAATAGAAAAACTACTTGTTGTATATCCGGTAAACTCTCCAAAGGAAATTGATGATCTGATTGCTCAGGCAAACCGGACAATTTTTTCCACTAGACATTGGCATATTTCACTAATGGCAGGAAGAGTTACAGAAGTTACAGAGGAAACAAAAGATGGTTGGGACATATTCTTGGTTGAAAAGGAAAAACAAGAAGAATACAAGAATCCCAAGCCTATTAAGGTATATCAAAAGGATAAGGACAAAGGGAAAGGCAAAGTTGGTGGACCTCCAAGCCTAAAGGTTAAAGACAACCTACCTCCACCTGTGAAAATTACAACCATTGGAGACCAACCGGCAGCAGAAAGCATGGATATAGAGGATAGCAATCCAAATCCTGAAGTCCTATACACTGTAAATGTTGATACCCAAAAGATCAACATAACAGTTGATAAAGATACAACTGAAAAGTCAGATACGGCTAAAGAGCCTCCGGTAATAGGAGATACAGAGCAACCGGCAGAGGATACAGGGAAAAAGATGGAATCTGAGGCACAAACAGAGAAACCAACAGAGCTAAAGGCTCCGGAACAGGCTCACAAGGAAACAATGCCACCAGTAAGCAATGAAGCAGGAAAACCAGTGTTAAAATAAATGCAAACACAAACTAACCTGCCAGAGGTCAATACAATCATGGTTATTTCCACTGGCACTCAGACTCTTGGATCATCATCAACATTCAAGTCAACTAATGTGACTGAGGTATTACTTGAATCCATTAAGAAAATAACTGACTGCAGTTCACAGGCTTATAAAGCAATAGATGATTCAATACCAATTTTGAAGATGATTGCTCCTGATTTTAATATAGATAATAAATATTCTTTAGGACAATTGGATACATTATGTAAATACATTTATGGAAATATTGAGAAAATAAAGGAAGAATCAGTAAAGGACATGGTAGAAAAGGAGAAACAAAAATTCTTTGATGAAGAAATAAAGAAGTGTAATAGAGAATTTGACACACTTCTATCGGAACTATGTAGTTTGTTGAAAGAGTATAAAAATCTATATAAAGACACATACAAAACAAACTTCTTGACTATAGATATTGACAAGAAAATAAGCAAGACAAAGGATGAGATAAATAAGCTTGCAGATAATTTTGTCAACTCACCAGATTCACTATCTATTTTTGAAGATAAGTTAGCAAATTTTGAGGAAGAATTGCTTAAACAGGAAAGAGAGAAAGAGAGAATAATAAACAAGGAAAAACACTTGAGATCTAAATTGAGTCCAAGATTGGACTATCTAGCATCTCTGCAGAAGGAAATCTCAGAGGCATTAGCACAGGGAAGTAAAACACTAGCAGAGCAATTGCAACATCTCACCAGTACTGTGAAGAGGACTGAAACAACAATAAAAGATAGCAAAAAGTTTATGGATAGTATAAAATTAATTTTGGGCAATCTTTTTTAGATAATAACTACCCAACTACAGGGTTGAGGATATGGACAGATGTAACTACAAACTCTACTAACATCTTGACAATCTTTGTCATTTATGCCAAAGGGGGAGTAGCAGGATGAGAAATTTCAAAGACAGGAATCATATGCTCATGGGGAGACCTTCATATTTTTGGTAAACATTCTTTTTGGTAAATTTTTTGGACTACACATTTTGGACACTTTTTGAAATTTCTCATGAGTGTTGCCATCAATGCCAAAGGGGGAGATTATTGGCATATGGACACTCCAATGAGACATTGTATGTGATTGAAGGTTTTGTCATTGATGGCAACCTTGCAATCCTATGGCACTGGCAAGACATCATACCGGAAAAGCATTACACAGGCAAGACAGTGCACCGACATCAACAAGATCACTCTACACCGGCACCGGCACCGACACAGAAGAAAAGATGTATACCGGCATAAAGGCCGATAGGATTTTTGATATGTAATATTTTGTTTATTATTGTAAGCTGACTTGACAAATTGTAAAATGACTCTTGTATATAAAGGAGATCATTGTAGACATTTAGAGAGGTAATGTAGCAAGCATAAAGAAAATTATTAGGCAGACCTAATGTGCAAATTATAGGTCAAGGGTATATGTAAAGAAAAGAGTTAGAACCGGTACTAAATCTAGCATTGGAGATGCTATTGTAAAGCAATACAAGTCATTGGATTAGTATAATCCTCATTGTAAGTCAGTGTGACTTCTCATTGAGCAGTGAGCTCTAGGCAGTTGGCCTTCCTGCATGTGCAGGCCCCTATTGTAAGTAATATTCTCTTATTGGCCAGTGAGTGAATATTGTGGGTCACAAATCCCACCGAGGTTTTTCCCACACTGGGTTTCCTTGTTAAAAATCTTGTGTTATGGTGTTATTTTCATGTGGATATTTCTGATTCTATTTATTGCATTAATTCTTGCATACCGGTATACTGCTATTTTATGTTCTGCATATTTTAACTTAAGAAATTCTTATCACCGGTTAGATACTGATTCACCCCCCCCCTCTCAGTATTTGTGGGAATCCTAACAGAATTAGATTGGATGACTGGGTATCACTAACAGAATGATGACTTGATTGATATTTCTTAGGACACATAAATTGCTCAGTCGATTACCCTAAGACTAGGACATTGATCAGTTTCAAGCCATGAGGTTTCTAAAAGAACTAGGCTGTCACAAAAGTGACTAAAATATATGTACAAATGAAATAAAAGATGTATAAAAGCAGGAATGCCAATGTTGCTTTGATAGATGGTGTTCTTGAGTACAAGAGGTGCCTGTTTGCCATGTTTTCACCTACTTGGCAACGATTTTTTTTATTTTTTTCCTTTTTTTTCAGAACTTTTTATTATTTTTTTCAGGACTTTTTTAGCTGTACAGGTTGTTGGAGTAGAGAATCCTAAGTGAATAACTTTTTCAAGTGGATGGTGTTAATTGGTTCATAGAACTATTCTCCTTCTGATGTTGAGAGTTGATAGGCACTAGAGTCAAAGACTGCAGTAACGATGTAGGGACCCAACTAGTTGGGTTCAAACTTCCCTTTATTGTTTCAAAATTGTTGATTTTTAGGACTTTCTCTCAGAACAAGGTCACCAACTTGAAATTCTCATTTTTGAACCTTCTTATTATATCCCTTAGACATTCTCTTTTGATACACTCTCAGATGATCAAATGCCACTTGTCGACGTTCATCCAGCAACTCGAGTTCTTGCAATCATCTTCATCACTAACAAGACCTTGCAAAGAAACTCTTAAAGATGGTATTTCCACTTCAATAGGTAATACTGCTTTAAACCCATACACCAAAGAAAAAGGTGTTGCCCCAGTAGGTGTTCTAATACTCGATCTATAAGCCCATAGTGCAACATTGAGCTGTAGATGCCAATCCCTCCTAGATTTGTTCATTGTTATGTGTAAGATAGTCAGCAAGTTTTTGTTAGATGTTTCAGCTTGTCCATTTCCTTGAGGGTAATAGACGGATGATCGATGTTGTTTGATTTTGAATTTCTCATAGAGCTTGTCTAGATCTTTATTCATGAATTGTCCTCCATTGTCAGTCACGATGGATGAAGGTATCCCATACCTACAGATGATATAGTTAAGGATGAACAGAGCTACTTGTTTATCGGTTGCTTTGATGAGAAAAACTTCTTCAACCCACTTAGTGAGGTACTTAGTGTCAGTTATGATAAACTTGTGTTCATTAGATGATGTTGTTGGCATATCTGCAGAGTATGTTGACATGATGATATTATGTTGTCATTGATGTCAATATGCTAGAGTGAACCAGTAATATGTTGAAGAGTGAACCGGTTTATTAAAGTTAAGCAACTGGCAAAGTGAACCGGTATAATGTTATGAACCGGTATATGTGCAAAAGGTGAAGTGATATGTTTGTCCAAGTGAACCGGTATATGGAATATTTTCTATCAAGGTTCAATATGGTATGACTACCAGTTGGTATTCCTAGCCTCAGGGTTTCCGGTTGAAGTGTTACGAGCCTGTGTGATTCAACCGATGGCATTGTGTGATGAGTTAGCATTGTAATGGAGATCAGATCATGTTGCAACGTCAACCTCATGCGTGTGAAGGATCTTGCATGAAGGGCATTGATCCTATCTACCTCAGCAATGTGCATAGTCTCTGCAAATGGTGGAGAATGCATGATGGGTTATCGCCCCCATGAAGCAGTGGAGAACGAACAATGGAGAATGTCTTGAGATCTATTCAAGACCATTGTATTCAAATACAAAGTGTTCAATGGTCAGGATTGAACTGACTGAATTGCTCAACATAAATGTTTAGGGTTTTAGGGTTTATGCTACCGACCTATCTGTTTCCTATAAGGTCGATGTTGTGTTTCATGTTGAAGTTGTTAGCAAATGTTGTGTGTGTATCTAAGTGCAGAGATACATGTTTCTTGCTAGACCAATAAGAGAATTCATACCTACAAAGTGTGTGTGTAGAAGGAAGGAACTGAAATGGATCTGCATTGGCATTGAGTGCTATTATCGGATCATTGTAATACTTGTTGATCTCTAATCACTTCAACAATTGGAAAATCCCTTAACAGGGTGGCTTTAACTAGCTTGCTGTAAATATTTTAACAGGGTGACTCAAAGCCATTGAGTTCATAAAATCCTCTAACAAGGTAACCTTTAACAGGGTTTAACCCTTAACCGGGTGATCCCTAACAGGATTGGGTCCTAACAAAACTTGTTCTAACAGTCATTAACCAGACCCGGCTCCTAACAGAGTGGACTTCTAAAGAGTTCAAAAACAAATTATGGGTATTCATCCCTCTTTCATGTGATGTTTTGTTATTTCCTGTTTAAGTGGTGAATCATGTTGTTCTAGTAAATTATTGTATCTCTGATGATAGATTATCTATTTATGCATAAAGATAAACTGGAAATGAGGGAGTAGATTGTATGGAAAGCTAAGTGTTGTCGGTTTATGTCTTTCAAGTCTCATTATGCTTAACGGATAGTAATCTGATTTGGACCAGTATTAGTGTTTGTCTATCAAGTGCACTATTTGCAATCAAACCAGTTCAGGAAAAGTTCTTGTGTCTGTACTGATTCACCCCCCCCTCTCAGTACCGGTTTGGTACTCACTATTCATCATTGAGTTATCAATTGGTATCAGAGCTTCCTCCAAGTCCTTTGTGTTGTAAGCTTAACCGCTTGAGGGAAAGATCCTATTGTAATGATGAAGAGGGAAGGTCCAAAGTTCAACAGAGATAACTTTAAAATATGGAATGATAGAATGAAGATATACATCAGAAGCATGGGTTCTCAACATTGGAGCTATGTTGAGAATTCTTATGTTATCCCTACCGGTACTCTCACCGATGACCAAAAGAGAGAGATTCAAGAGAATGGGCAAGTCATGGAAGCCCTAATTAGTAGTTTATCTGACATTGAGTTTATTGATGTCCTGGATAAAGAAAATCCCAAAGAAGTATGGGATGCTCTTGAGAATATCTATGATGGTGATGAGCATGTGAAACAAGCTAAAGAAGAAAGCCTTAGGGGAAAGTTTGAAGACATGCAGATGGTTGAAGGAGAGACCATTCAACAATATGGAATAAGAATCAAAATTGTTGTTGGAGATATCAAGAGTGCAGGTGGTAAAATGGAAGATTCCACTGTTGTTAGCAAAGTTTTGAGATCCTTATTACCGGTCTATGCAATAAGGGTTGCAGCTATTCAGGAGTTGAGGTCAGTAGACAAGACAAAGGTATCCTTAGACTCCATCATTGCAAAGCTAACAACTTATGAGCTAAATAATTATGATGGCAGCATTCAGAATACTGAATCAGTCTTCAGAGCATCTGCTGCACCATCCAGAAAAGGCAAAGAAGCTAGTAATAGTGGTGAACCAAGACAGAGCAGAGAAATGGATGATGAGGAGATCTTGATGGAATTTGAAGCTCTTCTTGCCAAGAGACTTCCTAAGGGAATCGGTAAATACAGAGGTAAGCTCCCTTTGAAATGCTTTTCTTGTAATCGGATAGGACACATTACTATAAACTGTCCTAATCGTGATAGCAAGGACAAACCAAAAAAGTTCAAGAAGTTCAAAGGAGGAAACTAGAGAAATTGTTTTGTAGCAGTTGATGAAGGTGTCACTGATGAGGAATCAGAAGATGAAGAAAATGAAGATATTGTGTTTGTATCAGTCAAGGAAGATGTGTCAGACAAGAAGGCTCTTGTCTCCCGCTTTGATAATTCCAATGAGTGGATTATTGATAGTGGCTATTCTTACCATATGACTAGTGACCAGAGTAAGTTTCTTTCTCTGGAAGAGTATGATGGTGGTGTGGTTCATTTTGGTAATGATGCACCATGTATGGTAAAAGGTAGAGGGTCCATCTCTCTGAATGGAAAGAGCAGTGCTGACAATATGTATTGGGTGGAAGGTCTCAGACACAACCTATGGAGTGTTGCCCAACTGAATAATAGTGGACTCACTCTGGAATTCAAAAATGGAGTGTGCAAAATCAAAGGAAAGAATGGTGAATTGATGGCTACTAGTATGCAGACCAAAGGTAACCTATTTCAGCTGAAAGCAAATGTCAGTACATGTCTTATGGTTAAGTTTGATGATAGCTGGATATGGCATAGGAGACTCTACCATATTAACTTTGATAACATTATGAACGCCACTAAGATCAAGGCAATTAGAGGATTGCCGGTGCTGAGCAAACTGAAAAATCCTTTGTGCAAAGAGTGTCAACTGAGGAAAATGTCTTCCTCAACTTTCAAAGGTAAATTTTTCACTGCAGACAATTTACTTGATCTTGTGCATACTGATTTGTGTGGTCCTATGAAAACTAGGAGTGTGCAGGGAGATAGGTATTTTATGATTCTTACACATGATTTCTCAAGAATGATGTGGGTCACATTCTTGAAGGACAAATTTGAAGCCTTTGGAAAGTTCAAAGCTTTCAGAGCTTTGGTAGAAAACGAAAGCGGTAGAAGAATCAAATGCCTTAGAACTGATCAAGGAGGGGAATTCACTTCCGGTGAATTCAATAAATATTGTGAAGAGAATGGCATCAAGAGGCAACTGTCTGCCCCTCGAACTCCACAGCAGAATGGTCTAGCAGAAAGAAACAACCGGACTATGGTTGAAGGGGCTAGAACTATGTTGATCCAAGGAAAGGTTGCTCACACCTTTTGGAGAGAAGTGGTGAGCACTGCAGTCTACACAATGTACAGGGTACTCATCAAGAAAGGAAAGGATAAGACTCCTTATGAGTACTAAACTGGTAGGACACCAGTAGTAATCTACTTTAGAGTATTTGGTAGAAAATGCTATATAAAAAGGAGTGAACATCAGAGAAAGTTCGATGCAAAATGTGATGAGGGAATATTTAACCAAGAGTAAATCTCTCAAATGTTTCAATAATAAGACTTGGAGAATCATTGAAAGCATCAATGTTAGGATTTATGAAAACTTTGAGAAACCTGAGGAAACCAGTAGTGAGCATGTAGGAGATGAACCGGTAGTAACCTTCTAGGAACCAGTTGCAAATCAGCCCAATACCTGTAATTGTGTTCCTACAGTAGTGGATGTTGATGCTAATGAAGATGGGGATGAAGAAGAAAAGCAAGAGTAATCTGTTAAGAATATACCTAGGTATGTCAAACTCAATCATGATCCAAAGAAGATCATAGGAGACAAAGATGCAAGAACTCTTACAAGAAGAAAGGTCAGAGAAAGCTCATGTATGATCTCTGAATTTGAGCCTAAATCATTCAAAGAGGCACATAAATATGAAGACTGGATCAAGGCAATGGATGAAGAACTTGACCAGATAGAAAAGAATGGTATATGGTCTTTGGTACCTAGACTGGAGCATTAAAATGTCATTGGAACCAAATGGGTTTTCAGAAATAAACTAAATGAGGATGACACAGTGGTAAGGAACAAAGACAGACTAGTATGTAAAGGATATGCCCAAGAAGAAGGGGAAGACTATGGAGAAACCTTTGCTCCAGTAGCAAGATTGGAAGGAGTTCGTATGCTTCTTGCATATGTATCTTTTAAAGGATTCAAGGGATACCAAATGGATGTAAAATTTGCATTCCCAAATGGAATACTTGAAGAGGAGGTGTATATAGAGCAACCAGATGGGTTTTCCCTATCAGAAGATAGTGACATGATGTGTAGGCTACATAAAGCCTTGTATGGACTGAAGCAGGCACCTAGAGCATGGTATGAACGCTTGCACTCCCATCTTGTGAAGATTGGATTTAAAAGAACAAGTGAAGATAGCAATATCTACTTGAAATCAAAAGGAGATCAGATTCTGATCTGTGAGGTATTGGTTGATGACATAATCTTTGGTGGAAATGATAAGATGAGTCATGACTTTGCAGATGAGATGAAGAAGGAATTTGAAATGTCACTCATAGGGGAGATTAAGTTCTTCATTAGACTGTAGATTCAGCAAATGAAAGATGGAATCTTTATTGCTCAATCCAAGTATGTCAAAGAGGTGTTGAAGACCTTTGGCATGGAAGATAACAAACCGGTTGGTACACCAATGGTGACCGATTGAAAACTATCAAAAGAGGATGACTTGGCATTGGTAAATGAGAAGGAATACCGATCAATGATTGTTAAGTTGCATTATGTAGTGCATAGCAGACTAGACATTACACATGTAGTGGGTATTATTGCTCGGTTTCAGAAAAGCCCAAGAGAATCCCACTTGGTAGCAGTCAAGCGGATTCTTAGATATCTGAAGGGAAATATTGACTATATGGTATCCATACAATGATGATTTCAACTTGAAAGTGTTAACAGATGCTGATTGGGCTGGTAATGTGGATGACCGAAAGAGCACAACTGGTGGTGCATTCTTTCTCGGTGGTAGACTGGTCTCATGGATGACTTCAAAGTTCCTATATCTGAACCGGTAAGTATATTTTATGAAAATACAAATGCAATTAACATCTCCAAGAATCCAGTTTTACATGCTAGAACCAAGCATTTTGAACTCAAGTATAATTTCTTGAGGGAAAAGGTTGAGAACAAAGAGGTGGTATTGGAACATGTTTCCAGTAAGGAGCAGTTAGAAGAAATATTCACCAAGCCCCTACCGAAGGCTACTTTTACCTATCTGAGAGGTGAATTAGGGGTGCTGCTCCTTCAAGAGGTAAACTAAAAGTTTGTGCTCCACATCAGTCAGATCTCACTTTGCTATATCTTTTTAGGATTGATGTGTTGAAGGATGCTACTCCTCAGGGGCAGCAACATAGGGGAACAAGGAAGCTTGTGCCTCCACTTTGGCATTGTTTTCAAAGGGCGAGAAGATGTGAAGCGGAGAAGATATCTGCAATATTAAGGAGAAGATGTGATGCAGAAAGAGAGATGTCTTTGTATATTTCCATCAATGCCAAAGGGGGAGATTGTTGGCATATGTGCAGAGTATGTTGACGTGATGATATTATGTTGTCAGTGATGTCAATATGCTGGAGTGAACCGGTAATATGATGAAGAGTGAACCGGTTTATTGAAGTTAAGCAACTAGCAAAGTGAACCGGTATATGTGCAAAAGGTGAAGCGGTATGTTTGTCCAAGTGAACCGGTATATGGAATGTTTTCTATCAAGGTTCAATATGGTATGACTACTAGTTGGTAGTCCTAGTCTTAGGGTTTCCAGTTGAAGTGTTACGAGCCTGTGTGATTCAACCAATGGCATTATGTGATGAGTTAGCATTGTAATGAAGATCAAATCATGTTGCCACCTCAGCCTCGTGCGCCTGAAGGATCTTAAATCAAGGGGATTGATCCTATCTACCTCGACAATGTGCATAGTCTCTATAAACGGTGGAGAACGCATGATGGGTTATCACCTTCATGAAGCTGTGGAGAAAGAATGATGGAGAATGTCTTGAGATCTATTCAAGACCATTATATTCAAATGCAAAGTGTTCAATGGTCAGGATTGAACTAACTGAATTGCTCAACCTAAATGTTTAAGGTTTTAGGGTTTATGCTACCGACCTATCTATTTCCTATAAGGTCGATGTTGTGTTTCATGTTGAAGTTGTTGGCAAATGTTGTGTGTGTTTCTAAGTGCAGAGATACATGTTTCTTGCTAGACCAAATAAGAGAATTGATACCTAAAAAGTGTGTGTGTAGAAGGAAGGAAGTGAAACAAATATGTATTGGCATTGAGTGCTATTACTAGATCATTGTAATACCTGTTGATCTCTAATCACTTCAATAGTTAGAAAATCCCTTAACAGGGTAGCTTTAACCAGCTTGTTGTAAATCCTTTAACAGGGTGATTCAAAGCCATTGAGTTCATAAAATCCTCTAACAAGGTAACCTTTAACAGGGTAATCTAGCCATCCCTTAACTGGGTGATCCCTAACAGGATCGGTTCCTAACAGAACCTGTTTTAATAGTCATTAACTGGACTAGGCTCCTAACAGAGTGGACTTCTAAAGAGTTCAAAAATAGCTTGTGGGTATTCATCCCCACCATGGTTTTTCCTAGTTGGGTTTCCACGTGAAAAATATGTGTGTCATGTGTGATGCCTCTTTCATGTGATGTTTTGTTATTTCCCGTTTAATTGGTGATTCATGTTGTTCTAGTAAATTATTGTATGTCTGATGATAGATTATCTGTTTAAGCATAAAGATAAAGTGGAAATGAGGGAGTAGATTATATGGAAAGCTAAGTGTTGTCAGTTTATGTCTTTTGCAATCTCATTATGCTTAACTGGTAGTAATCTAGTTTGGACCAGTATTAGTGTTTGTCTGTCAAGTGCACTGTTTGCAGTCAAACCGGTTTAGGAAAAGTTTTGTGTCTATACTCATTTACCCCCCCCCCCCTCTCAGTACCAGTTTGGGACTCACTATTCATCATTGATTTATCAGATGCATGATATATTTGACCAATGAGATCAAAGGCCCATTGTGGAAAAGGCCAATGTGTAATGAAGGGTATGAGATCCTTTGCTGGAGCATGTATGAGATTCCCATGTAGCTAACACTTCTCACAAGTTTTAGAAAACTTTATAGCGTCTTTTTCCATGTCTGGCCAGTAGTAGCCAACCCTTAGTAGTTTCTTAGCTAAAGTAAGACCATTTGAATGAGATCCATAAATACCTTCATGGAATTTCTGTTGGCATATGTGCAAGAGTATGATGACATGATGATATTGTATGTTGTCATTGATGTCAATATGCTGAGAAGTGAACCAGTATATTGAAGTTAAGCAAGTGGAAAAGAGAACCAGTATGGTGGTGTAAATTGGTATATGTGCAATAAGTGAAGCGGTATTCTTGTCCAAGTGAACCGATATGATGTTGTGAACCAGAATCGGTATGTCAGAATGAGAACCGATAAATGGAATGTGGTAGGACTACTGGTTGGTAGTCTTAGCTTTAAGGTTTCCAGTTGAAGTGTTCCAAGCATGTGCGATTCAACCGATGATATTGTGTGACAAGTTAGCATTGTAGTGGAGATCAGATCATGTTGCCATGTTAGCCTCATGCATGTGAAGGATCTTGCATGAAGGAGATTGATCCTATCTACCTCGGGAATGTGTGAAGTCCTTGCAAATGATAGAGAATGCGTGATGGGTTATTGCTTCCATGAAGTGGTGAAGAACAAACAATGGAGAATGTCTTGAGATCTGTTCAAGGCCATTGTATTCAAATGCAAAGTGCTCAATGGTCAGGATTGAACTGATCAATTGCTTAACCTAAGTGTTTAGGGTTTAGGGTTTATGTTGCTGACCTATCTGTGTTCTATAAGGTCGATGTTGTGTTTCATGTTGAGGTTATTGGCAAATGTTGTGTGTGTATCTAAGTGTAGAGATATGTGATTCTTGTCAGACCAGATAAGAGGATTGATACCTGCATAGTGTGTGTGTAGAAGGAAGGAACTAAAGCGGATCTACATTGGTATTGAGTGCTATTACTAGATCATTGTAATACCTGTTGATCTTTAACTACTTCAACAGTTGGAAAATCCCTTAACCGGGTAGCTTTAACCATTTGCTATAAATCCTTTAATAGGGTGACTCAAAGCCATTGAGTTCATAAAATCCTCTAACAAGGTAACCTCTAACAGGGTTTAACCCTTAACCGGGTATTTTAGCTATCCTTAACCGAGTGATCCCTAACATGATTGGTTCCTAACAGAAACTATTGTAACAGTCTTTAACTGGACTAGGCTCCTAACAGAGTGGACTTCTAAAGAGTTCAAAAATAGCTTGTGGGTATTCATCCCCACCGTGGTTTTTTCCCATTTGGGTTTCCACATGAAAAATATGTGTGTCATGTGTGGTGCCTCTTTTATATGATGTTTTTTTATTTTCTGTCAAGTGGTGAATCATGTTATGCTAGTAAATTATCGTATCTCTGATGGTAGATTATTTGTTTATGCATAAGGATAAAGTGGAAATGAGGGAGTAGGTTTTATGGAAAGCTAAGTGTTGTCAGTTTATGTCTTTCCCAGTAGCATTTTGTTTAACTGGTAGTAATCTAGTTCTAACTAGTGCTAGTGATTGCCAGTCAAGTTCACTGTTTGCAGTCAAACCAGTTAAGAAAAGTTTATGCACCTATACTGATTCACCCCCCCTCTTAGTACCAGTTTGGTACTCATCGTTCATCATTGAGTTATCAATTGGTAACAGAGAATCCTCCAGGTCCTCTGTGTTGTAAGCTTAACTGCTTGAGGGAAAGATCCTATTGTAATGATGAAGAGGGAAGGTCCAAAGTTCAACAGAGATAACTTTAAAATATGGAAGGACAGAATGAAGATATACATCAGAAGCATGGGTGCTCAACATTGGAGCTATGTTGAGAACATTTATGTTATCCCTACCGGTACTCTCACCGATGAACAAAAGAGAGAGATTCAGGAGAATGGGCAAGTCATGGAAGCCCTAATCAGTAGCTTATCTGACATTGAGTTAATTGATGTCCAGGATAAAGATAATCACAAAGAAGTATGGGATACTTTTGAGAATATCTATGGTGGTGACAAGAATGTAAAACAAGCTAAGGAAGAAAGCCTTAGAGGGAAGTTTGAAGACATGCAGATGGTTGAAGGTGAGACCATTCAACGATATGGAATATGAATCAAAATCATTGTTGGAGATATCAAGAGTGTGGGTGGTAAAATGGAAGATTCCACTATTGTCAGCAAAGTTTTGAGATCCTTATTACTGGTCTATACAATAAGGGTTGCTTCTATTCAGGAGTTGAGATCTATAGACAAGACTAAGGTATCCCTAGACTCCATCATTGTAAAGTTGACAACCTATGAGCTAAATTGTTTTGATGGTAGTATTCAGAAGACTGAATCAACTTTTAGAGCATCTGTTGCACCATCCAGAAAGGGAAAAGAAGCAAGCAGCAGCGGAGAACCAAGATAGAGTAGAGAAATGGATGATGAGGAGATTCTGATGGAATTTGAAGCTCTTCTTGCCAAGAGACTTCCTAAGGGAACCAACAAATACAGAGGTAAGCTTCCTTTGAAATGTATTTCTTGTAACTGGATAGGACACATTGCTATAAACTTTCCTAATGGTGACAACAAGGACAAACCGGAAATGTTCAAGAAGTTCAAAGAAGGAAACTAGAGAAATAGTTTTGTAGCAGTTGATGAAGGTGTCACTGATGAGGAGTTAAAAGATGAAGAAAATGAAGATATTGTGTTTGTTGCAGTCAAGGAAGATGTGTCAGACAAAAAGGCTCTTGTCTCTTGCTTTGATAATTCAAATGAGTGGATTATTGACAGTGGTTGTTCTCACCATATGACTGGTGACCAGAGCAAGTTTATATCTCTAGAAGAGTATGATGGTGGTGTGGTTCACTTTGGTAATGATGCACCATGTATGGTCAAAGGCAGAGGGTCCATCTCTCTAAATGGAAAGAGTAGTACTGACAATGTGTATTGGGTGGAAGGTCTTAGACACAATCTATTGAGTGTTGCCCAGCTGAATGACAGTGGACTCACTCTGGAGTTCAAAAATGGAGTGTACAAAATCAAAGGAAAGAATGGTGAATTGATGGCCACCGGTATGCAGACCATAGGTAACTTATTTCAGCTGAATGCAAATATAAGTACATGTCTTATGGCTAAGTTTGATGATAGATGGATATGGTATAAGAGACTCTGCCATGTAAACTTTGATAACATAGTAAAGGCCAGTAAGATCAAGGTAGTTAGAGGATTGCCGATGCTGAGCAAATCGGAAAATCCTTTGTGTAGAGAATGTCAATTGGGGAAAATGTCTTCCTCAAAGTTCAAAGGTAAATCTTTCACTGTTGACAATTTACTTGATCTTGTGCATACTGATTTGTGTGGTCCTATGAAAACTAGGATTGTGTAGGGAGATAGGTATTTTATGATTCTAACAGATGATTTCTCAAGAATGATGTTGGTCACATTCTTGAAGGACAAATCTAAAGCTTTTGGAAAGTTCAAAGCTTTCAGAGCACTGGTTGAAAAGGAAAGTGGTAGAAGAATCAAATGCCTTAGAACTGATCAAGGAGGGGAATTTACTTCTGGTGAATTCAACAAATATTGTGAAGAGAATGGCATCAAGAGGCAACTGTCTACCCCCTGAAATCCATAGCAGAATGGCCTAGCAGAGAGAAACAACTGGACTATGGTTGAAGGGGCTAGAACTATGTTGATCCAAGGAAAGGTCGCTCACACCTTTTGGAGAGAAGTGGTGAGCACTGCAGTCTACACAATGAACTGGGTACTCATCAAAAAAGGAAAGGATAAGACTCCTTATGAGTGCTAGACCGGTAAGACACCAGTGGTAAACTACTTTAGAGTGTTTGGTAGTAAATTTTACATCAAGAGGAGTGAACATCAGAGAAAGTTTGATGCTAAATGTTGAACTAAGATGGGACAGTGATAAGAAACATAGCCAGACTGGTGTGTAAGGGGTATGCTCAATAAGAAGGAGAAGACTATGGAGAAACCTTTCCTCCAGTAGCCAGATTGGAAGGAGTTCATATGCTTCTTGCATATGAAGCTTTTAAAGGATTCAAGGTATACCAAATGGATGTAAAATCTACATTCCTAAATGGAATACTTGAAGAGGAGGTGTATACAGAGCAACGAGATGGGTTTGCCCTATCAGAAGATAGTGACATGGTGTGTAGGCTACATAAAGCCTTGTATGGACTAAAGCAGGCACCTAGAGCATGGTATGAATGCTTGCACTCCCATCTTGTGAATATTGGATTTGAAAGAACAAGTGAAGATAGCAATATCTACTTGAAATCAGAAGGAGATCAGATTCTGATCTCTGAAGTATTTGTTGATGATATCATCTTTGGAGGAGATGACAAGATGAGTCATGATTTTGCAGATGAGATGAAGAAGGAATTTGAGATGTCACTCATAGGGGAGATTAAGTTCTTCATTGGACTGCAGATTCAACAAATGAAAGATGGAATCTTTATTACTTAGTCCAAGTATGTCAAAGAGGTGTTGAAGACCTTTGGCATGGAAGACAACAAATCGGTTGGTACACCAATGGTGACCGGTTGTAAACTATCAAAAGAAGATGACTCAGCACTGGTAAATGAGAAGGACTACTGATCAATGATTGGTAAGTTACATTACATAGTGTATAGCAGACCAGACATTGCACATGTAATGGGTATTACCGCTCGATTTCAGCAAATCCCAAGAGAATCCCACTTGGTAGCAGTCAAGTGGATTCTTAGATATCTAAAGGGAACTATTGACTATGGGTTATGGTATCCATACAATAATGAGTTCAACCTGAAAGTGTTCACAGATGCTGATTAGGCTGGTAATATAGATGACCGGAAGAGCACAACTGGTGGTGCATTCTTTCTTGGTGGTAGACTGGTCTCATAGATGAGTAAAAAGTAGAGTTGTATCTCTCAGTCTACAGCAAAGGCAGAGTATGTTGCAGCTTTTATGAACTACACCCAAACTATTTGGATGAAGCATGTATTGAATGGCTTCAAAGTTCCTGTATCTGAACCGATTAGTATATTCTATGATAATACAAGTGCAATTAACATATCCAAGAATCTGGTTTTACATACTAGAACCAAGCACTTTGAACTCAAGTATCATTTCTTAAGGGAAAAGGTTCAAAACAAAGAGGTTGTATTGGAACATGTTTCCAGTAAGGAGCAGTTAGCAGATATATTCACCAAGCCTCTACCAAAGGCTTCATTTACCTATTTGAGAGGTAAATTAGGGGTGTTGCCCCTTCAAGAGGTGAACTAAAAGTATGTGCTCCACATCAGTCAAGTATTGCAGTGTCCAATCTTTTTTAGGATTGATGTTTTGAAGGATGCTACTCCTCAGGGGGAGCAACATAGTGGAACAGGGAAGCTTGTGCCTCCACTTTGGCATTGTTGTCAAAGGGGGAGAAGATGTGAAGCAAGGAAGATATCTACAACAATAGGGAGAAGATGTGATGTTGAGTGATAACTTTGTATATTGCCATCACTGCCAAAGGGGGAGATTGTTGGCATATGTGCAAGAGTATGATGACATGATGATATTGTATGTTGTCAATATGCTCAGAAGTGAACTGGTATATTAAAGTTAAGCAACTAGAAAAGAGAACCAGTATGGTGGTGTAAACCGGTATATGTGCAATAAGTGTTGGCATTTTTGATGTTTATGTTGTGATTGTCATTGATGGACACACACTTGTATTGAGATCCCCTTTATATGTATGAGCTCATGCTCAACCATTATTTGTTCCAACCGGTATGTTGTATTCTAGTCTTTAGACTAGTAGTGATTTTGCAGAATGTGTTTCCCGGTCTGAAGCGGCATGTCAACCCCAAGCGGTTCACAGATCACAAGCGGTACAAGGGAGAAAAGCAGCACAACACATTCTTACCAGTCTTCATTTTTCTCAAACCGGCAACCGGTATTTTGTATGAACCGGTAATACTCTGTGATGAGTTACCAACCGATATTTTGTGATGAGTTACCAATCCACCGATTGTTTGACGGTGCTGACACATTAACGGTGATTCCTATGTCTTGTTACTAAGTATGTCTAGGTTCATTGAACCTAGGAAATTGTAAAGAAATCCTATTGGACCAACATGAAATCCGATTCCTTTAAAAGGACATCATGTCTGGGGTTTTAGGTTGTTGCGAAAAGGGTTAATGTTGAGCTAGGGTTTAAGGTGGATGTTGAGTTGTTGGAAGAGTGATCTTATCTAAGAAGATCGAGTTGTAACTGAGAGAGAGATAGAGAAGACTGAAGTAATGCTGGAATGCATTAGCTATGAGTAATACTGGATCTAACCAAGCAGTTTGTGCTATTAGATAGATCAAACACTTGTTGATTACTCACATCTTTAACAAGTTAGTAGCTCCTAACCGGGTAGGCCTCAAAGCCTTTGTAAAATCCTCTAAAAAGGTGGTTCACACATGTGAATCTAAAATCCTCTAACAAGGTAGTCTTTAATCGGACTTATCTCCTAACAGAGATTGAGATTACTAATAGGATCTATTCTGGTGAAGAACATTGTAAGACCTTCACTGGTCTGACCTTAACCGGTCTGGTTTCTATTCTGCAGATAGTGACTTGTGAGTTCCATCTCACCGTGGTTTTTTCCTAGTTGAGTTTCCACGTCAAATATCTTGTGTTATGGTTGTATTGCTTTTGTGGGTGAATTTTTTATTCGCATTTTGGTTTGCATGTGTGGTAACCGGTTTGACTATCAAACTACTTTACCGGTTTATCTTCAGACTATGTAAGTGTTTTAGTGCAAAGATTTCTGGCATACTAATTCACCCCCCCTCTTAGTATTCATCAATTGGTCTCAGAGCCAACCTTTCTATAAGTTTAACCACTTGGAAAGAGATTTGGGGGAATACACCTTGAGGGAGCTTACTCAATGGCTCACTAAGTTTGAGCAAGCCTATGATAATCTTATGGTCAAATACAAGGCATCTCAAGCAAAAAGAAGAGAACATGCAGAGAGGCTGATGGAACTATCTAAAAGTAGTTTTGAAGATGAAGCTAACATGGAAGCTATGATTGCAGAAGTGAATAAGCTGAATGATTCAAACTCCAATCTGAGAAAGGAGTTGGAAGGACTGACTATTCAGTTCAGTCAAGAGCTTGAGAACTGGAGAAAAGCTGAAGATCTAGTAAAAGACAGAGATCATGAGATCTCCAAGTTGAAACATGAGATTAGTGCACTAACTGTTCGCCTTCATGAGAGTAGAATGGAAAAAGAAGACATGCAAGGAGAACTGAACATTGCCATCTCTGAAAATGCAAGTCTTATGGAGACAAACACTGCTATTTCCAAAGAACTCTTTGAGTCAAAGGAAATACTTGCTAAGTTTGGCAAAAGTATAGTCAAGCTAGAGCAAAAGTTTGAGTCATCTAGACTGGCAAAGAATACCAATGGTCTTGGTTTTTCTGGACATGAGGAAGGAGAATCCTTAGGAACAAATGCTGAAGCATCAAAGAAGCAACCGACACTCAAAGGAAAAGGTAAGCAAAAATTCAAACCTGTTTGCTTTAACTATCTTAAAGAAGGACACACTGCCAATGTATGTAAGAGCAAAGCCTACAATAATTTTCCTTATTTTATCAACAATGTACCTAGATTCAATAAGTTCAATGGTCATTGTTATGCATGCAACAAGTTTGGGCATAGAGTATTTGAATGTAGGTCTGTAGTGGATAACACTGGAAGAGATCCTCAGAGGACCTAAGGAACTGGTCCTGAATCTTTTATGAACCGGAACCACAACTGGTTTAATGACTTCAATCATCAGTCAAGAAGTGGTGGTCATCCAGCGGCAACTGGATGGAGAGAAAGTTGTATGATCTATCATGGTCATGGTCACACTACTGCAACATGTAGAAGGAAGATTGGAAATATGTACAATGGACCTTGGAGAGTACCTAGACTTGTTTGCTATCACTGCAACAAACCAGGTCACATTGCAAGATTCTGCAGAAGCAAAAAAAGTATATCTGATGATATACAAGTCACTCAAGAAGGAAAAATAGATGTAGAAAAAGTTCAAGGAGACATGAAGAAAACATGGAAGAAGAAACCAATATTGTCGGAGGAGGAACCAGTTTCTGCACCTAGTGTGGAAATATCAGAACCGGAAAACTAAGCCTCAAAGGCTTAGGGGGTTCAAATGGTAAAATGCTTTCGAACCCTCGGTTAACACCAGTAAAAGACCTTAACCGGTATGTTATACCTGTCGCTTGGCAGAAGACCGAAAATGGTAAAAAGGCAAATTAGGGTTTATGCCCTAATAGAGGAGCATTAATGATGGTAGGTGAGAGACATGTATAAATGCATTTTTCAAATCATTTCTCACTATCTATTTTTTAGTGAAGAAAAGTTTTCAAGTGCAGAGCGAAGAAAAGGTGATTTGAGCTTTGACTTCAAGAAATTGGATAACCTTAAAAGAGATTCAAATCTAGTTTGCAAGCAGTAGTGGAGAACACAAAGTGGTGATTTGGCACCCGACGGAGAGCAAAGTAAAGCAGAATCAAGAAGCCCTAAATTCGTGTTTGAAAGGTATTTTTTGTGTTCTTGAAATACTCTTCAATGGCTTTCGCATCTCATACTAGTTCAAGCACATCCATTGAGTCAGAAAGTTTCATTTAGAGGAAGTCCAAGTATAATGCTCTGTCACAAGTCCCAGATGGAGTCATAGTCAAAGAAGGAATTTCAGATTATATTGATTGCAAGATAGAAGACCTAGGGTCCTTAGCCATTCATACTCAATTAGGTCTATTTTGCGGAAAGGACAAAAGGATCAAACCGGACTTCAGTATCCTAGAGAAGAAGAAACTCCATAATGTGGCATATTTTCTAGAAGACTTCATAGAGGATCACATTAGGATCATCTTGAGCAGAGTACATGGTGACAAGATGTACCTAGAGAGAATGCATGATATCACACCTAAGGCAATTCATGCAGTCACTAGTTTCTACAACACAAGAGAAGTGCCAGCCCTGAGAACGGTAAGCAAAATGAAAATGACCAAGCTCACCGGTTCGATGAGTGATTCACGAGGAATGACAGTCAATCCTATCACGGATGATCTAGTGAAATACACATGCATGGTGATAGGCTACAAAACATTCTCAGCTAGCAGGATTAATTTTGTATCTGCTGCTGCGGTAAATGCCACTTACCGGATGATTAAAGAGGATAAATCATTTGACATATGCACCGGTATGTAGAGGCAACTCCTATTAAATCTTAAGGCAATCAAAAAGGACAATTCACTGAGATTTAAGTTTGGACAACTACTGGTAGGGTTGTTTTTCTATTTCCAAGGCTACTTTCTGGGTGTAGGAGATGTCTAGTGGTCCCCTGACCAACTGGTAACCAAGAAGATAAAGGAAAGTGTGCAAGCAATTGGAACCGGCTACCCTGAGGTACTGAACAAATACTTTGATGAGTTCAGAAGAAAGATGAGTCAGAGGGTATGAATCTCAGGTGACATAGTGAAGAAATATGAAGATGACATCTATTTCACTATTCAGGTGGACAAATGTCTAATGGAGGCTGTGGAGCCTAGAATGGAGGAAGTGGAGCCTATGGGCTATGAGGTCATGTTTGAAATGCTAGAAGGGTATGCTTCAACCCTTATTGCCTTGCCTCTTGATCCAAAGGCTAAGAGAACTGGAACCTACTTAGAGAGGATCGCACTGGTTGAAGAACCATCGGTGAAGAAGGGAAAATAACTGGCAACTAAGAAAGCTAAGGCAGTGCCTACAGCATCAGCACCAGCTACCACTGCGACTCCAAGAGTGACCAAGCGATCACAGGCAAAGAAGAAACCGAAGGTAACACTGGCAAAAGTCTTTGAAAGGAAGAGGAAGACTAAGGCAAATGAACCGGACTCCGAAGAAATCGAGTCTGATGAACAACCAAAGAAGGCTAGACAGACCAAGAAGATGAAGAAGAATGAACCGGCAACATCCACACCGGTAAATATAGATATCTGCTCTTACAAACCTTTGACACATTGTCAAAGAACAGTAAAGAATGTTAGGAGAAAGTTACTTCATGATTTAATAGATTATTATGATGAATTCAATAGTGAAGAAAAAGATGAAGTACTGCAGGAAATCATTCTTTATTTATGTAAAAATGACCGGTCACCATCAGAGATTAAATCTCAGACACCGAATTCATTATTTAAAGCATTGGATAACAAATGGTGCATTGCCATTGAAAAGGAACAAGAGATTAGGGAGAAATTTTTTGCACAGTACTTCCCCGAACTCTCAAATTCTTAATTATTTGATGTATTGGATCAAAATAAAGGTCTCTTCTTCACAAGGAGAAGAAGACTCTGGTTGTTGGAGGGGAGAGCTGATGATGTAGAAAAGGATACACATCAGCACATGGCCCATGCTATCAGCTCTCACAAAGCTTGAATGGCCAACCTCCAAGCAGAAAAGGAACCAGTTATTTCCAAACCAGATGAGGTTTTTGATGAGGAAGGAAACCTGGTGGAGGAACCAATTGACACCATAGATGTTGATGCTCTGGATATAGAAGATGTCACTTAGGACATACCTTTTGAGGGAACTGAATAGGGGCAATAGGCCAATTAGGGTGGTGAACAAGCTATGGACACACAACAAGCAGCAAAAGAACAGGAAGAGAAAAAGAAGAAGGATGAAGATGAGAAATAGAAAAAAGAGGAAGAGAAGAGAAAAGAGGAAGAGGAGAAAAGAAAAGATGAAGAGAAGAAGAAGAAAGAAGAAGAAAGGAAGAAGAAAGAAGAAGAGGACAAGGAAGAAAAGAAGAAGAAGGAAGAAGAAGAAAAGAGGAAGAAGGAAGAGGAAGAAAAGAAGAAGAAAGAAGAGGAGAAGAAGAAGAAGAGGAAGAGAAGAAGAAAAAGGAAGAGGAAGAGAAGAATAAGAGGGAAGAAGAAGAAAAGGAAGAGCAGAAGAGGAGAGTAGAGGAGAAGAAAAAGGCAGAGGAAGACAAGGAAGAAGAAAAGAGAAGAGAAGCAGAAAAGAAGAAAGCTGAAGAAGCCAAGGAATGAGAAGCGGCAAAAAGCTCTCAGGTGGAGACTCCGAAGGCAACCGAAAGTCAACCCTCATCAGTTGATCTCTCTAGTCCTATCGATCTCCAATCTGCAAGTGCGTCAGAGCTTATGCAGAGCATCAAGGTTTCTCAAGAGCACCTTGAGATCATTCGCAGGAAAAAGGAACAGGACATCATTCAGGAAGCTATAGACACACTTACCGGTTTAATCCCCGGTACTAATCTTCCTAACACTGATTCATCACTAGCACAACTCAAACTTCTGTGTACTATAGTGGATGATCAGGTACAGGGTCCAGAAGAAGTAGTAGAGGCCAATGTAAAGAAAGAGCACCAAAAGGCTCTTAATGTTTCTCTCATGAAGAAATTAAATGAACTTAGGACTGAACTGCTAAAGGATCAAAAGGACATAAGGAGTGCCTTGGATGAGGGAAACTTGCTACTTAGCAAAATCTGCCAACCTCATCTGTTCTGTGATGATGTGCTAGCCAAGAAGCAACAACTTCAAACAGACTTACAGTCCTACTTGAGCACATTCAAGACTCCTTACGACTCCTTTGCAGCATATGGGCAAACTGTTCACTAGTTCCAGATCCAGTTAGCCAAGATGGAGCAAGAGATCTGCACAAGGTCTAGGGATTTGCAGGAGCTTCAACTGGTATTACTTCCATGACTGCAAATTCTCTAGAAATGCTATCTGAACCTGGATGCCCTGACAGTCACACAAGAATTGAGCACAATAGATGCCATGGAGGAACAAGTCTCACAAATGCAGACAGAGAAGGAAGTGGCGACCTCCCTACTTGAGTCCTGGTCTCTTTCCATGAAACAATTTTTGCAGGACTATAAACCAGTTTTTGACAAGTATTATTCATTATTGTCATAAAGTCTTTTATATATATATGGAAATAGGTTTTTCAGCGGTACTTTGTCATTGTTGGCAAAGGGGGAGAAGTATATCTGGTTTTTGGTTTTAAAATTTTGAAATTTTGATATATCAGGGGAGAAGTATATCAGAGGGAGAAGTATCTGTTTTGAAATTTTGATATATGATGTGATATATGCTATATGCTCTGATGATTATGCTCTAAATGCAAAATTGCTATACACTCTATTGATTAAGGGATAGTGTATATGCTTAGGGGGAGCAATTTTGTTAATGGCAAGTTTTTGTTGTAAAACACTTAGATGTCAAAATTTTATTTTCCTAAGTGTTGCCATCAATGCCAAAGGGGGAGATTGTTGACATTTTTGATGTTTATGTTGTGATTTTCATTGATGGACACACACTTGTATTGAGATCCCCTTTATATGTATGAGCTCATGCTCAACCGGTATTTGTTCCAACCGGTATGTTGTATTCTAGTCTTTAGACTAGTAGTGATTTTCCAGAATGTGTTTCCCAGTTTGAAGCGGCATGTTGACCCCAAGCAGTTTGCAAATCACAAGCGGTATGAGGGAGAAAAGAAGCACAACACATTCTTACCAATCTTCATTTTTGTCAAACCGGCAACCGGTATTTTGTATGAACCGGTAATACTCTGTCATGAATTACCAACCGGCATTTTGTGATGAGTTACCAATCCATCGATTGTTTGATGGTGCCGACACATTAACGGTGATTCTTGTGTCATGTTACTAAGTATGTCTAGGTTTATTGAACCTAGGAAATTGTAAAGAAATCCTATTGGACTGACATGAAATCAGATTCCTTATAAAGGACATCATGTCTGGGATTTTAGGTTGTTGCGAAAAGGGTTAATGTTGAGCTAGGGTTTAAGGTGGATGTTGAGTTGTTGGAAGAGCGATCTTATCTGAGAAGATCGAGTTGTAACTGAGAGAGAGATAGAGAAGATTGAAGTAATGCTGGAATGCATTAGCTATGAGCAATATTGGATCTAACCAAGCAGTTTATGCTATTAGATAGATCAAACACTTGTTGATTACTCACATCTTTAACAAGTCAGTAGCCCCTAACCGGGTAGGCCTCAAAGCCTTTGTAAAATCCTCTAATAAGGTGGTTCACACATGTGAATCTAAAATCCTCTAACAAGGTAGTCTTTAATCAGACTTATCTCTGTTATCTCCTCTAACAAGGTAGTCTTTAATCAGACTTATCTTTGTTATCTCCTAATAGAGATTGAGATTACTAATAGGATCTATTCTGGTGAAGAACATTGTAAGACCTTCACCGGTTTGACCTTAACCGGTCTGGTTTCTATTCTGCAGATAGTGACTTGTGAGTTCCATCTCACCATGGTTTTTTCCCAGTTGAGTTTCCATGTCAAATATCTTGTGTTATGGTTGTATTGCTTTTGTGGGTGAATGTTTTATTCGCATTTTGGTTTGCATGTGTGGTAACCGGTTTGACTATCAGACTGCTTTACCGGTTTATCTTCAGACTGTGTAAGTGTTTTAGTGCAAATATTTTTGGCATACTAATTCACCCCCACCTCTTAGTATTCATCAATAAGTGAAGTGATATGCTTGTCCAAGTGAACTGGTATGTCGGAATGAAAACCGGTACATGGAATGTGGTAAGACTACTGATTGATAGTCTTAGCTTCAGGGTTTCTAGTTGAAGTGTTCCAAGCCTGTGTGATTCATCCGATGACATTGTGTGATGAGTTAGCATTATAATGGAGATCAAATCATGTTGCCACGTCAACCTTGTGCATGTGAAGGATCTTGCATGAAGGAGATTGATCCTATCTACCTTGGAAATGTGTAAAGTCTTTGAAAATGATGGAGAACACGTGATGGGTTATCGCCTCCATGAAGTGGTGAAGAATGAATGATGGAGAATGTCTTGAGATCTGTTCAAGACTGTTGTATTCAAATGCAAAGTGCTCAATGGTCAGGATTGAACCAATCAATTGCTTAACCTAAGTGTTTAGGGTTTAGGGTTTATGCTACCGACCTATCTGTGTTTTATAAGGTTGATGTTGTGTTTCATGTTGAGGTTGTTGGCAAATGTTGTGTGTGTATCTTGTGCAGAGATACGTGATTCTTGCCAGACCAGATAAGAGGATTGATACCTACATAGTGTGTGTGCAGAAGGAAGGAACTAAAGCAGATCTACATTGGCATTGAGTGCTATTACCTAATCATTGTAATACCTATTGATATTTAACTACTTTAACAGTTGGAAAATCCCTTAACCGGGTAGCTTTAACCAGCTTGTTGTAAATCTTTTAACAGGGTGACTCAAAGCCATTGAGTTCATAAAATCCTCTAACAAGGTAACCTCTAATAGGTTTTAACACTTAGCTGGGTATTTTAGCCATGCTTAACTGGGTGATCCCTAATAGGATCGGTTCCTAACAGAACCTGTTGTAACAGTCTTTAACTGGACTAGGCTCCTAACAGAGTGGACTTCTAAAGAGTTCAAAAACAACTTGTGGGTATTCTTCCCCATCGTGGTTTTTCCCCAATTAGGTTTCCACGTGAAAAATATGTGTGTCATGTGTGACGCCTCTTTCATGTGATGCTTTGTTATTTTATGTCAAGCGGTGAATCATGTTATGGTAGTAAATTATCGTATCTCTGATGATAGATTATCTGTTTATGTATAAGGATAAAGTGGAAATGAGGGACTAGGTTGTATGGAAAGCTAAGTGTTACCGGTTTATCTCTTTCCCAGTAGCATTGTTTTTAACCAGTAGTAATCCGGTTCTGACTGGTGTTAGTGATTGTCAATCAAGTTCACTATTTGCAGTCAAACTAGTTAAGAAAATGTTTATGTGCCTGTATTGATTCACCCCCCCTCTCAGTACCGGTTTGGTATTCATCATTCATCATTGAGTTATCACTTTCGATAATGCACATTGGGACTCTTCAGTTTCTAGACACCTAAGCAAAGTACTATCCAAACCTCACCTAAATAGGTCATTAGTGATGATGATGTACCGTGAAGCATTTTGAATTAGGTTCCTTTTCTCATTATGGGTAAGATTTTCTGGGACAATTTGGTCTCGTAGATAAGAGTAAATATGGTTGTAGTGAGATGATTCATGTCCAATAATAGAACAAACTATCTGGGACTTAGGAGAATCATAGGCAAGATAATGTAACTCTTCCACTATGAATTCAAAGCAAAAATTAGATTCTTGTTACTCTGGTATGGATTCCAAGGTGGCCATAACATCTGTTGCTCTATTTGTTGATCTGGAAATCTACTGGGATGATATAAAAGTAAAATATTTCTTGAGATCATCCACCATTCTCTTATAAGGCATCAATTTCTCATCTCGAGTCTAATATGCATCATTGATTTGATTATTGATTAGTTGAGAATCTCCATAGAAGTGTAATTCCAAAATCTTCCATTCGATAGCCAACTTGATCCTATTTACCAAAGCTTCATACTCTACAATGTTGTTTGTACAAGGGAAAATAATCTTATAAGCCTTCAGGATTGAATACTTTTGAGGAGTAATAAAAAGTATTCCAGCACCAAAACCATTTTGAGTGAAAGACCCATCAAAGAACATCTTCCATGATTGTTGAGTAAGGTGCATTATTGATTCATCTATAAATTCTATATGGAGTGGTTGAGTTTCTTCAAGTGGAGCATCACCAAGTTAATCTGCAATCACCTATCCATTGATGGCTTTGCGGTCTACATATTTAATATCAAACTCTGTAAGAACAATGACCCATTTAGACAATCTTCCTATAAGTGTCACTTTGTTGAGAAGATATTTGAGCAGATCAATCTTAGCTACTAGCTTGATGGAATGTGCTAACATGTAGTGTCTCAATTTTGTGATGCAAAGACTAATTCCAAGAATGCTTTTTCTATTATGGTATAGTTCATTTCATAAGACACCAATGTTCTTTTTATGTAATATATAGCTCTCTCTTTTTTATTTTCATCCTCTTGCACCAGAAGTGCCCCCAGTGATGAATCAGTAGTTGATATGTATAAAATCAATGGTTTACCTTAAATTGGTGGCATCAGTATTGGTGGATTGGACAAGTGTTCTTTGATTTGTTGAAGGTGTTGTTCACATTCCCAATACTAGTTTTAGATTACCCCTTTCCTTAATACTTTTGTGAAAGGTTGAGCCTTATCTGCTAGCTGAGAAATAAAGTGTCTGATTGATTGGAGACGTCCTTGCAGACTTCTCATTTGACTGATATTTTTTGGAGATGGAATTTCCATTATAGCTTGGACCTTCTTAGGATCAACCTCAATTCCTTTCTTTGAAATGATATAACCAAGTAATTTCCCTGATGTCACTCCAAATGCACACTTTTTAGGATTTAGCCAAAGCTTGATTTTTTCCATTCTATCTAGTGTAGGGCCTAGCTCTTGAATATGTGTGGATCTCTTCATAGTCTTCACTAAAGTGTCATCAACATAATCTTCCATATTCTTATGCATCATATCATAAAAGATAGTAGTTACTACTCTTTGGTAAGTTTCTCTTGCGTTCTTTAGCCCAAATGGCATGACATTCCAACATAAGGTTCCCCATGTACAAGTGGAAGCTATCTTTTCTTGATCCCCAGGAGCTATTTTGATCTGATTATAACCAGAGAATCCATCCATTAGTGAGTACATCTCATAACTAACAGTCATATCCACTATCATATTAATGTTAGGCAATGGAAAATCATCTTTCAGACATGCTTTATTGAGATCCCTGAAGTCTTTGCAAACCCTAATACATTTGTCTGCCTTTGATACATGTACTATGTTTGAAGTCCATTCAGCATAGTCTATAGCTCTAAAAAATCAACCTTTTAGCAATCTTTCTAGCTCAGCTTTGACTAATAGCTCCACATGAGGGTGCATCTTGCAAAGTTTTTGCTTGACTGGTTTAACTCCTGGTGTGATAGAAAGATGGTGCATGATGAGATCAAGATCTAGACCTGACATATCAGAGTATGTACATGCAAAGTTGATCTTCTTTTCTAGGAAGAGATTGCTGAAATATTTCAACTCTTCTACTGATAACGATTGAGCTAAGTGGATGATATGTGGTGTCTCTTGAATCCCAATATTTATTGGCTAAGTTGGTTCAATCAATATAGAAGACCTTTCTTGGAAATGACTTGGCAGTTTTCACCCTTAGGTACGTCCTTTATTTTTTCTCTTTTTGATTCTGGCACTGCCACAATGTGGTTTTCACCATCAAATCTTTTATTTTTCTTCTTTTGATTTTTGTGACTAAGATACTTGATATCTATTTTAGTCATGTTCTCACTTTGTTCGATGGTGGAAGAGTGCACTGGTTCAGTTGCATTGAGGTAGTAGGCTAATGTATAGTCATTGGCAAAGATAGGTACATTCATAGGTTGGTTTTGGAGACTACAATCAATTAGTTAAGGATGTACCAAAGATAAAGTATGGACAGGTTTGAAAGAATTCATGACATTATCATCATAACTTCGGACCGACAAGTTGAGTTCTAGAAGACTACCTTGCGTAAATGTCTTTAGACCAGGAATAGTTACAACATGATTATTGAAGTGCACATTAATATTTAGTTGACCAAATCCAATAGACCTACTCGCAGCACTGTTTTCTATGCCAGACTGGAATACATAGCGCGGTTTGACAGTTACAAGATCAGTAGACAGATTTCTGACATCCGTGACAGAGGAATCAGATTTTGATGCTGAATAGGTATTGTCATCAATAGAACTGTTGTCAGAGTCATCAAAGTCATAAGAGGAATTTTCTGACTCTTCTTCAAGTGATTGAGTGAATCTACGTATAGTCTCAATATCTACATCTTTGATGCTGCAAGTTCCTTCGTGATTTGGTTCATTTATCACTTTCATCTGACATACCTATTGACATAACTGTCTACCCCAACTATAATGAAAATAATAATACATCTAATTGAAATCTCAATCTAAAGTTTGGACATTCATATGGTAGAGTTTACTATTCTCATGGTTGGTGTTTATTTAGTTGTCAATCCAGGAACGTAAAACTTGAAATGGGTCTGCAATATATATGCACTAATCTCTTTAAATGATTATTCTTAATTACTGCAGGAAAGGTAGGAATGGAAATCATAAAAAGCTAAATGAAAGCTTTACAAAACTCTACTAAAAAGATCTAACAAAAATAACAGGAATCACACCGTTCTGCCTTGGCTGCAGGAACAGTCAAAGGATCTATTTCCAGTGGCTGCAGGAACAATCTAGTCATGAACTTCTACTGCAACTAAGTAAAAAATAACTTCAATAATCATAAACACAGGATCACTCACTAAGTGGGCCCCCTTGGATGAGTGATATCAAAATCTCAGCAAGGAACTATTAGTAGATTAGAATAACATATTTTTATTCATTTTTCCTGAAAGATGATTACATATTCTAAAAGAGAAAATTTAGAATGCATGACAAAAACTCTACTCAATCCCTTTCCATTTTGTCTAGCTCAGAAAAGAAGGAAGAGCTTATTATAAAGAAAAGACAAACTACAATGGACAACTCCAGTTATGCCCAGAAGAAGAGGTGGATAGTTGTTAGATGAAGGGGATGATAGAGAGCTTGGCTGTAGGAACTGTGGATCTAAAACTGAACCACAGTCTTTGCACGCCAAAGAGATATTTTGCAAATTAAACATGCACTAGAGTTAAACTCCCATGGTGAAGTAAAATTGCTTTGATTATGCCATAGATTGTGCTCACTTGAATCTCCTTTAGTTTGACCTCCAACTATCTGAACGTGATTCTCCAGTCCTTAGGCGCGAAAGAAAATTCTCCACCGCAACATTAATTATTATCTGCAATAAAACAAAAACAATATACAAGGGCATGCATATGTATCTTACTTAACTAATACATTCATTAACTCATATATGAAATCATCCTAAATAATCCACATATCACAAGGACAAACCATTTGGCTGCAAGAATAAATTGGCATGGCTACAGGAATTAACAGACAAGGTTCAAACATGATTTCTTAAGTTCAGTTTTAAAACATGGATTACATATAGTCAATTCACAATATTTTACTATCACAATGCAAACCAAAAGATACCAAAAACCTAAGAGTCCTGATAAAAAAACATGTCAATACACCGACTTATCATGTCCCCCAACTTTAAGGGTTTGCTGTTCCTGTAGCAAAAAGAAAATTTCTGATTTTTGCTAAAACTTTGAAATCACCAACAGTGTCCTATCCGGTTCCCTTGGAAGGCAAATTCCAATAAAATCCATTCATCTTCTCCAACCTGGACCACCTAGTTGTTTCTTCCACATCTACATCCTAATTCTATTTTGTTGGTTGGCATGCCAAAAGTGGGCACATAAGGATAGGAGGTTGAAAGATTAATGGCAACCAATTATTGGATTTCTCCCTGCCTAGTTGTATGTACTTGGAGGCTCTCTGTATAGCTGCATGAAAATTTTGTAATGAGTAGGGTTCTCCCAGTTTTAAATGATCTGGTAGATAATTCCAGCGTTGAGTTAGTCCTTCTAGTGTTGTTGTCCTATGGGTATGAACCAATTTCTCATATGCTTGATAGACTTCCTCTCTCATTGGAAGTACTATCTTACTAACATCATCTCTTATTAGCAACTTTTGCCAATCATAATACAGAACCCTGGGTGCTTTTGATTCCCTCCTCAATGGCAGTGGATAGTCAAGTTCCAATTTTTCAAACTCTCTGGCTTGTGGTCCTATAATCATTTCATTTTGTATCCAAGACATTAGAGCTCTGAGATGGATATCCCCAATGTAAAACAAAGGATTCCATTCTCTATCCTGGGGTACAACATAATTATGTAAATATAATTCACATAACAGATTCCTTACAGAATGTGGGGAGGTTTGATAAGCACGATAGAATTCCTCAGGTGTTTCCAAGGATGGATTAAGACCTCTTACAATGCGGTTTAATCTGAAATTCAGATACCGTTCTTTCAAGTGCACTGCATAAATTCTTGGGGGAGCCCTACACTGCATTATCTCAGGAACCATACCATAAATCTCTTCTACCTTAGTCTCCAATTCTTTAATTCTATTATCTTTTTTCTCAATCTCTTTTTGCTGCTTATTAATTATCGCTTGCAACCTATCCTTCTCTATTTCCCATTGCCTAAAGAATGTTAAAGCAATTGATAAACTAGTTAGGGATGAAGGAGTTCTTATGGGTCCTACCTTAGACCATGAGATTTCTTCAATAACTTCCTCATTCTGGATTGGCATATCTCCCACATTTTCTTCAGGTTGTTGTAGAACATTATCAATAATCTCCTCACATTGCAATGCCACTGAAGCCAGATTTGCAAGCTTATCCATTACAATTTCTTCTTGAATTTTTTCTTGAATTTCTTCTCCTGCAAGATTTTCTTGCATTTCCTCTTCTACAGGGTTTTCTTGAATTTCCTTCTCTGCAGGGTATTCTTGAATTTCCTCTTCTACAGGGTTTTCTTGAATTTTCTCTTCTATAGGGTTTTCTTGAATTTCCTTCTTTGCAGCATCTTCTTCTTCTGAAGTTTCTACTACAATCACCTTTGCTGGATTACTCACTGGTTGAGTCTTCTGTGTCCTCCTTCTTGTTCTCCTCACATACACTTTTGAAATAGACACAGGTGTTTTTGTTTTTGTTCAACGCCTCTTAGCTGCAGGAGGGATATGCGTTTCCTACGACCGGATAACAAATTCTTCATCTAACTCCTCCTTTTTCAATTCTTTTCCTTCCCTTTGCAAAATAGGTGAACCTCCTTGAAGAGAGGTAGAGGGTTGTCCTTCGATTGAATTCGCTTCAAAATTTTCTTCTGAAATAATTTCAACTCCTTCAGCAACCAGCAAACCCTCATCTTCACCAAAAAGACCTTTTGGAACTATCTCTTCTTGAACCGGTGGATTATTTTCAATAGGGTCTTCATCTACCCTAAATTGCAGAATATCTTCAAACACACCCCATTCCATCTATGAAACATCTCTCAAGGACCATTGTACCAGCAACTTCACCAGTCCATGATGGCTAATAGAGCGATTTCCATATTTTTTAGTCTCCTTAGCACTTATAGAAATGAGATGATACAAGAAATTTGGGACATTAACTCACCAATCATGACGCAGATGACTAAGTAACTTGAAGTGAGGTGAATGGAGATTTGAATACCATCCTTCACAGGTAATATATTTTATAATATATAGAGCTACCTGAGGCCAATGTGCTGGCAAAGAAACCCTTCTAGTCCCTTTCCTATCCACCATTAAGGGTCTGTCAGTAGGAATTGTGAACTCTACCCTGGCACTCCTTGCATCCTTCAATTCTGGAAAGAGTTCTCATTCTTGCAGCAACCCTATGACCTTTGCAATTTTCTACTCTATAGCAATTACCCTCAACCCCTTAACTGTAGCTTCTCCTTCGTCAAAAGAATGCATAAATTCCGCAGCTATTTCGTCATTGAAATCCCTGATTCTTAAGAAATAATCCAGCCAGCCGTGGTTTTGGAAATAATGCACATAGACAACATCCTACAGCAACCCTTTATGGACAGTTGGTTCATGGCGAATCAAATCACCACCCATCTTTTACTTTGATAATTCCGTAGCTTCACCAAAATGTTTGATAGCTTCACAAAAGCTAAAATCTACATATCTTAAATTTGGCGGCAGAAGTTATTATTCACTCGTGTGAAATAATAATCATCATAAGTAATATTAGTTAGGGAATTAGTTCAGGATAATAAATCTTACTGGGAAAAAGGATCATAAAGTACCCCCCCCAACTTAACCTAGCATGTGTCCACACAAGCTGACAAGATTTCGGGTTTGGAGTGGATTAAAACAGAATTAAAATCATAATGACCTAATAAATGCATAATTAAAATAAAGTACAAAATACACATACCTGCAATTGGACGAAAATGATGGTGAAATGAAATGAAGTGATAGGTAAGAAAGTGGGATGGAGTGTAGTGGATGGAACTTTATGTATGGAGAAGAATATTCCTCATGGAAATATTTTATTATGATACGGTCAATAAGTTCACTGTAGAGGCTGTAGGAACATCACCTTTATCAACATGCTCAAATGCAACATGAAGCTCATGAATTGATATCGAAGCATTGATAGTTGCTATAGGAACCTTGCCAGTTGCTACAGGAACTTGTATTTCATTTTCAAGAGCAAACTGCTGCAGGTACTCTTCTCTAGTAGCTGGCTTGTGATAAAAACGTAGTCGGTGTCCATTGACTAAGAGTTTAAATCGAATAGGATCTATTGTGGACAACCAAACTACTCCATTGTGAAAAGCTTCTTCTACCTCATAAGGGCCCAACCACCTTGTTTGGAGTTTTCCCATAGCATCCTTATATCTGGAATCATACAAGAGTGCCCAGTCACCAACTTTGAATTTATTTTCTCTGATATATTTATCATGCCATCTCACTCTTTGGTTTTGAATCAACTCTATCTGTTGAACAACTATCTTTCTCCATTCATCAAGAGCATTTAACTGTTGAATGCATTCCTTCTGTGCTTCAGACAATGTCATATTTAGTTGCAGAGTTGTTCTCAAGGTTTTATGCTCAAATTCAATAGGCATCATTGTTGTTTTTCCATAAACCATTTCAAAAGGTGTGAATCCAATTGGTGTTTTCCATGTTGTTCTATATGCCCAAATTGCCTCTGAAAGTTGATTAGACCAATCTTTCTTGTGGATAGACACTATTTTTGTAAGAATAGCCTCAAGCTCTCTGTTGGTAACTTCTGCTTGGCCATTAGACTGTGGATGATATGGAGTAGATTTCCTATGTCTTATATTGTATTCATTGACCAAAGCTTTTATCAATGTTGATGTAAATTAAGGTCCCTGATCTGAGACAATTTCCCTTGGTATTCCATATCTTGTAAATATTTCTTCATAGAGAAATTCAGCTACCTTATTATCTCTTGCATGTTGCATAGCTCTAGCTTCTACCCATTTTGTCACATAGTCTGTACATACCAAGATATAAGATTTGCCATTAGAAGGTGGATCAATGGGGCCAACAAAATCTAATCCCCATTTGTCAAATGGTGTAACAGATATTTGAGGATATAGTGGCATCTCATCAGATTTTGTAGGTCTACCCATTTGCTGACATCTGTCACACTTCTTTGTGTACTGAGCTGCATCCTTGTGTAGTGTAGGCCAGTAATAACCAGTATTGAGTATTTTCAGTGCTATCCTTTTGGCAGCAAAATGACCTCCACATGGCTCATCATGACATGCATGCAAGATGTCATATGTTTCATCCTCTCTAACACATCTTCGTATGACTTGATTAGGTCCAGTATAAAATAAACAATCAGCAATCCATGAAAAATTAAAACTTTTTTCAACTAGCAACTCTCTTTCCTTAGGAGAAAAAGAAATTGGCATCTTAGCTATAGCTAAATAGTTGGCAATATCAGCATACCAAGGAGTATGAGCCTGTATGAGAAACAAATGCTCATCTAGAAAAGTGTCATCTATCATTGTAGAGTCTTCCTACAATTGAAGATGTGAAAGATAATCTGCAATAACATTAGACTTCCTGGCTTATCAACAACTGTGATATCAAATTCCTGCATCAACAATAACCAGTGAGCCAGTCTATCGGTGATGCATCAACAATAACCAGCGAGCCAGTCTATCGGTGATGGATGGCTTATTCATGAGATATCTAATTGTAGCATGATCTATATGCACAAATATTGGATACCCTGTAATATAGTGTCTAAACTTGTTAAGGGCATATATGACAGCTAGCATTTCCTTTTCAGTAACTGTATAATTCAATTTAGGTCCCTGCAAATTCTTGCTGATATAATATATTGCATTTTCCAATTTGTCAACTTTTTGTCCTAGCACTACTCCTATAGCATAATCAGATGCATCAATATGGATTTGGAATGGTACAGACCAATTAGGTCCTTTTAGAACTGGTGCTTGAGTCAAAGCATGCTTAAGCTTTAAAAAAGCTTCATTGCATGTTGAGGTCCATTTAAATTCTGCATCTTTAGTAAGCAGTGTATATAAGGGATGTGCAATTTTACTAAAATCTTTGATGAACCTTCTATAGTATCCAGCATGGCCAAGAAAACTTCTCACATCTTTCTGCTCACAGGGTTATTAATATGCTGAATAACCTCAATCTTTGCTGGATCCACTTGTATGCCTTGTACAAATATATGATGACCAAGGACTATTCCTTCTTCCATGATAATGAAACACTTTTCATTGTTTAGAGACAAGTTTTAGTCTTCACACCGCTGCAAAACTTTCTTCAAATTACCCAATGCTTGATCAAATTTAGAACCATAGGTTGTAAAGTCATCCATGTAAATTTCCATAGTGTCTTGAGAAATATCAGAAAAATACTGATGACTGCCCTTTGAAAAGTGGCTGGAGCATTACACAACCCAAAAGGAAGAATAGAATATGTATAAGTGCCCTATGGACAAGTAAATGTTGTTTTCTCCTGATCCTCAGGAGCTATTTGTATCTGATTATAGCCACTAAATCCAACCAGAAATGATAAATATCTCTTACCAGTAAGAGAATCCAATACCTGATCCACAAATGGCAGTGGAAAATGATCCTTCCTTGTGGCTAAATTTAAAGCCCTATAATCAATACATACTCTCCATTTGCCTCCCTTTTTAGGAACTATCACCAAAGGTGATACCCATTGACTATCAGAGATAGGATAGATAAACCCAGCTTTCAACAATTTTTGCAATTCTTCTTTAACTATCTCCTTTAGGGCAAGATTGACTCTTCTTTGAGGTTGTCTAAGGGGGCAACACTCATCCTTTATGTAAATGCGATGAGTACAAACTGCTGGATCAATTCCATTCATATCCTTGTAATCCCATGCAAAGACATTTCTATGGAGTTTTAGCAAGTCCACCAGGCTATCCTTCTGAGTATCTGCTATATTCTTGTTGATGTTCAAATATTTATTCAATTAAACCTCTATCTTGATAGTAAAATCAATCTAATTTATATTAGAAACATGAGAATATGACAATTCCTGCGGCAATAAGGTATGGAAGATATCAGTGGCTGCAGGAAAGTTCAACCCTGCAATATTCATAACCAATTCTTGTAATTCTTGGTCTTCTATTAATTCATTTGTCAGAACCTTATAAAGGATTGATTCTTCATCATATAACTGCATGAGTGGCATTCAATTAATCATCATAAGGTGATTAATAGAGTCAATTTCTTCAGATTCCTCTCCCAAAATAGGCCAAACAACCTGTTGTTGCTCAAGCTGAGGTTGTGCAAGGGAATACAAGGCCAATGTTTTTGTGGAACTGCCATCTGAAATAGTCATGTCTCCTGATCTACACCTAATATATGCATCAGCTGTGGCAAGCCATGGTCTTCCCAAAATGATTGGATATCCCCCCAATGTTGCTTTTGGGGATAAAATCATAAAGTCTGCAGGATATTCCCAGGAATCTAGAATGACCACTATATCTTCTATCATACCATCAGGTCTTACTGTAGAGCCATCAACAAGTTGAAGAACTGTGGGTGTAGCCCTTAAACTATCTATCTCTAGATGTTTCATTACTTCCCTTGTCATTACATTAATGGCTGCCCCTAGATCAACTAAAACATTTTTTATTTGACTGTCATTTATGACTATACTCACAATAGGACTGCCTGGATCAGAATAATTTGGAATAGCAATTTTTCCTAACATAATATCAGCCAATTGACCCATAACATGAACTGTTTGTGGATCCTTTTTCTTTCTGCTAGGTTTCTTTAGGCATGCCTCTCTCAATGCTTTACCATATATTGGAACATCCTTTATTGCTTGCAGCAATGAAATTTTAACACAAATGTGCTTCAGTTGATCAAGAATATCAAAACTTTGTTGTTGATTAGTTGAAACTTCTTTGTCTTTCAATCTTTGGAGAAATGGTGGTAATATTTGATTCTAAAGTATTACATCATTAGGATCAGAGATTGGTTGCTCTTCTTGTACCTCAGTAATAACTGGCTGAGAGGGATTAGGTAGTGTTGTTCCAGATCGAAAGTGAATATCATCTAGTGATAAAGATAGGCTGGGTATTGATTGGCATTAGCTAAATAAGCTTGTTGTTGTTGCTGAGATTTTATATTTGGATTAGGCAACGGTTGAGTAGGCAGCTATGTTGGCTTGGGAGGTGGTGGTGTGGCTACAGGAGGTGGCATTAAAGCAGGAGGTTGTGGCTGCTGAGCAGGGGGCTGATATCCAGAAGATTGAGATGATCATAATGGGTTTCCCCTCCATTGAGAGGTAGGTCACCAATTCCCTTGAAACTGGTTCCCTGCACCTTGAGGTGGATACCAGTTTCCCTATGGCTACTGCCACTGGGGGATTTGATTAGCAAATTGCTATCCTTGGCCTTATGATCCATACCAATGTGGATAATTACCAAAATTTTGAGAATACTGTGGTTGCCATTGGTTATTTGGTGCATAATAATTACCACTATAACTAGAAAAGGAAAGTGGATCAGGTGGCATACCTTGTCTCTAAAAATTTGGTCTTCTCTGAGCAACATAGAAGACTTGTTCATCCTCCCCTTGAATTGGTTTGAACTCAGCTACTTCAACATTTGCAACCATCTTAAATCTACAATCTTTCTTCCGCTACTTACAATGAGGACAAAATTCTACAACAAATGCATTAGCTTCCTCATGCTTCTTCTTGGCTGCCAATGTATCCAACTGAGTAGCCATATTGTTTATAATATCCTCCTTGAAATATTTTAACAAATGACTAAGTTCCAACCTAGAAACTCCATTTCCAGATAATGACGATAGTGCTCCTGGCTTGAATCTCCTATTCTTCTTAGAAGTAGATTTGCAATACTTCTTGCAAATTTGTCCTATTTCAGCCCAAGTAGACTGTGTAATGTCACCTCCCCCCATTAGATCTAAGGAATAAGTGCATTCATCACTGATACCCCTCAAGAATATCAATTTGAGGGAATCTTCATTCAGAGTACTATGCTTGGACTTCTTGACACTAAACAAAAACCTTTCCAGATAATCCTCAAGGCTCTCATCTTCAGTTTGTGTCATTCTAAAGATATCATCCCCATGATGATCAGTGCCTCTACAATAATCTTTGTATTTTGCAAGAAACAACCATTTCATCTCATCCCATGTATTGATTGTGCTACTACCCAAGCTCATAAACCATCTCAAAGATGACTCCTTCAAAGTGGCTAGAAATTTTTTTGAGTCTATGGGCATCTATAGTATAGTCAAAACTCCTACAGAGAACATCAAACTCAAACAGAAATGTATCTAGATCCTCTGTGACCAATCCATAGAATTTAGGAAGTGAAGATGTTGGAATGTTCTTGAGGTTAGCATTATCATGCTGGTTAGAGATGGGAAACTCAAATGTTGGACTAGGGGGTGGTGGTGGATTATTTCCACCAGGAGGTGGGTTCCCTTGCATTGGACTTGTGGGGGTTATTACAATAGGCAATTCTTCTTCTTGTAGACCAAAAAGGAACTGAAGACTACCTTCTGGAAATTCAGACTCAAGGTGATTCAAATTTTGTGGGATTTGATACTGCTCAGAAAAGGGTTTATATCTAGAAAACTATCTTCTGTATGAGTAGTATGAGTGGGAAAAAATCTACCTCTAGCATCTCTTCTTCTATTATGCATGCAGATTCATGAAATTCAAACAATTAACTAGAAACTAAAATAATCATAAAAGGCTTTTAGCTTGACACCATCCCCGGCAGCGGCGCCAAAAATGTCTACCCCAACTATAATGACAATAATATTACCTCTAATTGAAATCTCAATCCGAAGTTTGGACATTCATATGGTAGAGTTTACTATTCTCATGGCTGGTGTTCATTTAGTTGTCAATCCAGGAACGTAAAACTTGAAATGGGTCTGCAATATATATGCACTAAGCTCCTTAAATGATTATTCTTAATTACTGCAGGAAAGGTAGGAATGGAAATCATAAAAAGCTAAATGAAAGCATTACAAAACTCTATTGAAAAGATCTAATGAAAATAACAAGAATCACACTGTTCTGCCTTGGCTGCAGGAACAGTCAAAGGATCTATTTCCAGTGGCTGCAGGAACAATCCAGTCATGAACTTCTACTGCAACTAAATAAAAACTAACTTCAATAATCATAAACACAGGATCACTCACCAAGTGGCCCCCCTTGGATGAGTGATATCAAACTCTCAACAAAGAACTATTAGTAGATCAGAATAACATATTTTTATTCATTTTTCTTGAAAGATGATTACATATTCTAAAAGAGAAAATTCAGAATGAGTGAGAAAAACTTTGCTCATTCCCTTTCCATTCTATCTAACTCAGAAAAAAAGGAATAGCTTATTATAAAGAAAAGACAAACTACAATGGACAACTCCAGTTATGCCCAGAAGAAGAGGTGGATAGCTGTCAGATGAAGGGGATGACAGAGAGCTTGGCTGCAGGAACTGTGGATCTGAAACCGAACCACAGTCTTTAACTGCCAAAGAGATATTTTGCAAATTAAACATGCACTGGAGTTAAACTCCCATGGTGAATTAAAACTACTCCGATTATGCCATAGATTGTGCTCGCTTGAATCTCCTTCAGTTTGACCTCTAGCTAACTGAATGTGATTCTCCAGTCCTTAGGCATGAAAGAAAATTCTCCACCACAGCATCAATTATTATCTGCACTAAAACAGAAACAATATACAAGGACATGCATATGTATCTTACTTAACTAATACATTCATTAACTCATATATGAAATCATCCTAAATAATCCGCATATCACAAGGACAAACCATTTGGCTGCAGGAATAAATTGGCATGGCTGTAGGAACTAACAGACAAGGTTCAAACATGATTTCTTAAGTTCAGTTTTAAAACATGGATTACATATAGTCAATTCACAATATTTTACTATCATAATGCAACCCAAAAGATACTAGAAACCTAAGAGTCCTAATAAAAAAACATGTCAATACACCGACTTATCAATAACCTTGATGGCTCTATGAACTTCTGTCTTCTACCCCATTCAACTTCTTCTAGACTAATGACTGGTTCTATTTTAGTAGCTTCCAATTCTACTTATGTAGTGCCATACCTGATTTGTTCTGTCCTATTAGAGAGAGACATGGGAGGTAAAGAATTTTCTTGTGTACTTCCTTCTTTCAACTTTCGTTCATAGTCTACTTGTCTTTTTAATCTGATTTCTTCTATCTCTATTTCTAGCTTTAAGCGTATCAGCTCTTGTGTTTCATCTATGATACCATTGGACTCTTTTGGAGTTTCTATACTAGATGTATCTAAGAGATGATCTAGACCCCATTCATACTCATTCGAGTCAGTTTCTGATCATCTCCTTGTTGTCTACCAATGTATGTGACTAGAATTTTCAGTGGTGCAAACAATTCCCTGATTCTTTCTACCTCTTCTCTCATATCCTCTGTGACTTCTACTCCTTGTAATGTTGTAGCTGATACCATTGGGACTTGAATACTAATTGTTTCCTCTCTCTTGATAGATAATTCTTTTTGTTCTTTTTCATACTCTTCTTGAGTTTGTTGAGTGTTTACTTCCTGTGATAGTGAAGGCAATGTCTTTTTCTCCCACTTAGATTTAGAAGCATATTTTTGGTCTAATGTCTTTCCTGGATTGTATCCCAGTCCAACTTTGTCATTTGCAGACTTTGTTTGTAGATGAATGGGTTCAATAATACCTTCTTGATTTTTGCCCAGAGGACTAGTACTTGATTATCCCATGCGTTGAATCATTTTATATCCTAGACCATACAGTGTTGGAGAAATCTCACAATGTCTTACTTCTTTGTTTTCACTATCTTCTTTGAAAATCCATTTGAGAACATCATCCTCTTCTATTTCATCTGCAAGGGAAGTAGAAAATTGTACAAAGAGACTGTCATATATGACATTTGGAGCGGAAGTCTATGATTTCATAACCTTTGAAGGTTTTCCTGACTGTATGGGTGATGGAGGAAGAGAAATGAGTGAAAGTACTGGTTCTATCTTGTATCCATCCATGCTAGTATCTGTGATTTTTAATTTCTTTTCTAAGTCCTTCATCAAGGTTTCTAAACTTTCAGCTGTAGAGGATGCTCTATTATAAGGCACAAACATATCAACACTCTTTGTCAATGCATTGCAGGGAGAGTTTGTATCAGTGAGAATATTGAATTCAACCCATTATAAGGAAATTTTAAGCACTGATGATATGTAGATGAAACTGCCTTCATTTCATGAATCCATGGCCTACCTAGTAAAATGTTGTATGACAGAGGAAGATCAAGAACCTAGAAAATAACATCCCTTTCTACAGGTCCTACTCTAATTGGTAATAGTACCAGACCTTTAGAGGTTCTTTCTTCTTCATCATAAGCTTTGATTGTTATTTTCTTGGCTAGATCAATGACATTTTCAGAAAAAGCCCAACTGTGTAAGCAGATTATAGGTAAAAATATTCAACCCAGTGCCTCCATCTATCAAAACACATTTAACTAGGTGTTTATGGATCATAGCTTCATTGTGCAATGACTGGTTATGTGGGTGATTCAGTGAGTTGTCATCTTCTTCAGAGAAAGTAAGATAATGAGGCGAAGTCAGGTGACCCACCATAGATTGAACCCGATTGATATCTAAATCTCTTGGGACATTAGTTGTGAGCAACGCTTTGTCCAAGATCTCTTTATGAGCAGAAGAGATTTTGAGCAATTCAAAGATGGATATTTGAGCATTCATTCTTTTCAGTTGTTCGACAATGATATATCCAGAGGATGATGGTGAAGTTAGCTGTTTAAATTTATCAAATGTTGTATCTTTTTGTTTGTTTGACGAGGTTGGTAAGTTTGACATTGTTTGAGTAGGAGTTGAAGAACTAGCTCCTTGGAGAGTGACTTTCTTTTAGGCGCAGGTCACAACATTTGCATTTTGTGATTCGTTTCGTTTATCTTTGATTATAATCACATTGCAATATTCAGGTTGTGAAGACTCAATCATGTTGATCACATTGTCATTGTTGGTATAGGTGTAATTAACTTTGGCACCTCCTTTTGACTTTGAGGAATCACCTTGCTCATAAACAGGTAAAGGATCTTTAAAATCTTTATGATCAACATTAGTTGTGTGATTTCCAACAACACTATTTCCAGCATCTATGAGATCTCGAATCTCATGTTTAAGCGTCATGCAATTGTTTGTGTTATGACCTTTATTTTGATGGTATTCATAGTATTCATTTTGTCTCTACCATTTTGGTTTAACTACCAGGTCATATGGCCTAGAATTGTTTGGTAAGGTTATCAGATCATTTGCCAATACAGTTTTGAAAGTGGATTCATATGATTCTTCCAGAGGATTGAATTCGTGTTTAGGTTTCGAAAGCCAAGGTTTCTCTTTAAACCACTCTTTTACTTTCTTCAATGGATTTTCTAATGTGTTTTCATCTGCTTTGAGTGCTTGTGTGCCACTAGCCAAGTTAAATATCGTGGATTTTGTTTTTTCTTTAACAGTGTCTACCACTCCATCATTAAAAATGTTTTTGTTGCTATGTTTGCCATATTTCCAATATTTTTTATTTTCTTTGGAACTAGATCTCGGTTGTGTTTCTTTCCAAAGTAAGATATCTTGCTTCTTTATAAGCACATCTTCCATCCTGAGGGCATTATCTACCATTTTATTGAATGAAGGATGTACTTGTATCTGGATATTGTATTTTAATTCAAGGTTTAAGTTGTTGACAAAGATATTCATCTTCTTAGAATCTGGAATAGGCTGTGAATATCTAGAGAATATATTTCTCCATCGTTGGAGAAAAGTGAGAAAGGGCTCTCCTGTTTTTTGTTTGGTATTGCAAAGCTCTATCATAGTGACTGGGTGAAGAATGTTATAGGAGTATTGTTGTAGAAATAGTTGGATTAGTTCTTCAAAAAAATTTATTCCCATAGGTTGGCTTGAGAACCATTCCATAGCTTGCCCTCCTAAACTTCTCGGGAAAAGGCACATGAGATATGTTTGGTCATGCATGAACTCCATACATAAAGCATAAAATTCTCTGATATGATCTTGGGGACCCGAGTTACCATCATATTTGTCAAATTTTGGGATCTTCACTCATGAAGGAAATGGAGGCATGTAAATATTTTTGTCAAATGGAAATGGGCATATTGTGTCCAAAGAATATTGTTTTGGTGATTTATCCTTGTTTTTCAGTTTTGTGATCTCAGTTCGTAACACCTGTAATTGTTTGTTTATCATTACTAATGGTGTCTCTTCCTCTTTAGTGATGAGGGTCTCAACGTCATAACTAGTAGGAAGTTTAACGCCTTGTTTTGCTAGTTCTAGAAAATAGTCTTCTTTTTCTCTAGCCATAATAACCTTCATCATTTTTCGGAAATCTTTATCCTTTTGACATTTATTAATATCAGTTTCTGGAGGTTCATAGGCTTCAGATTCACTTGATGAGAAATCACTATCAGTATCATGGATACTGAGATCATCATAAGTTTTGTGTTTAGTAGCTCGTCTTTCTTGTTTTATTCCAGATATGGTGGGAGACAAGGGTTGATTATAAACTGGCATATCTGATGATGAAGGTTTATTAGTGAGAGGATCCTCTAGTGAGAAAAGCCTAGCTATGTAAGTAGATTATAGGTACAAATATTCAACCCAGCGCCTCCATCTATCAAAATACGTTTAACTAGGTGTTTATGGATCATAGCTTCAATGTGAAATGGTTGGTTATGTGGGTGATTCATTGAGTTGTCATCTTCTTCATAGAAAGTAAGATAATGAGGCAAAGTCAGGTGACCCACCATAAATTGAAACTAATCGATATCTAAATATTTTGGGACATCAGTTGTGAGCAACGCTTTGTCCAGGATCTCTTTATGAGCAGAAGAGATTTTGAGCAATTCAAAGATGGAGATTTGAGCATTCGTTCTTTTCAGTTGTTCGACAATGCTATATCTAGAGGATGATGATGAACTTAGCTATTTAAATTTATCCAATGTTGTATCTTTTTGTTTGTTTGATGAGGTTGGTAGGTTTGACATTGTTTGAGAAGGAGTTGAAGAACTAGCTCCTTGGAGAGTGTCTTTCTTTTGAGCACGGGTCATAGCATTTGCATTTTGTGATTCATTTTGTTTATATTTGATTATAATTACACTACAATATCTAGGTTTGGAAGACTCCATCATGTTGATCATATTGTCATTGTTGGTATAGGTGTAATTAACTTTGGCACCTCCTTTTGACTTTGAGGAATCACCTTGCTCATAAACAAGTAAAGGATATTTAAAAGCTTTGTGATCAACATTAGTTGTGTGATTTCCAACAACAATTTTGCTAGTGTCTATGAGATCTTGAATCTCATGCTTAAGCTGCATGCAATTGTTTGTGTTATGACCTTTGTTTTGATGGTATTCGTAGTATTCATTTTGTCTCCACCATTTTGGCTTAACTTCCGGATCATATGGCCTAGAATTGTTTGGTAAGGTTATCAAATTGTTTGCCAATAAAGTTTTGAAAGTGGATTCATATGATTCTTCTAGAGGAGTGAATTCACATTTAGGTTTCAAAAGCCACGATTTCTCTTTAAACTACGCTTTTACTTTCTTCAGAGGATTTTTTGTTGTGGTTTCTACTGCTTTGAGTGCTTGCGTGCCACTAGCCAAGTTAAATATCGTGGATTTTAATTTTTCTTTAACAATGTCTACCACTCCATCATTAACAACATTTTTGTTGATGTCTTTGCCATATTTCCAATATTTGTTCTTTTCTTTAAAACTAGATCTCGGTTGTGTTTCTCTCCAAAGTGAGATATCTCTCTTCTTTATAAGCACATCTTTCATCTTGAGGGCATTATCTACCATTTTGTTGAATGAATGATGCACTTGCATTTGGATACTGTATTTCAATTCAGGGATTAAGTTGTTGACGAAGATATCCATCTTCTCAGAATATAGAATAGGCCGTGAATATCTAGAGATCATCTTTCACCATTGTTGGAGAAAAGTGAGAAAGGGCTCTCTTGTTTTCTGTTTGGTATTGCAAAGCTCTATCATAGTGACTGGGTGACAAATGTATTAGGATTATTGTTGTAGAAACAGTTGGATTAATTCTTCAAAAGTTTTTATTCCCATAGGTAGCCTTGAGAACCATTCCATAGCTTGCCCTCCTAAACTTCTCGGGAAAAGGCACATGAGATACGTTTGTTTGTGCATGAACTCCATACATAAAGCACAAAATTGTCTAATATGGTATTGGGGATCTGAGTTACCATCATATTTGTCAAATTTTGGGATCTTCACTCGTGAAGGAAATGGAGGCATGTAAATGTTTTTGTCAAATGGAAATGGGCATATTGTGTCTAGAGAATATTGTTTTGATGATTTATCCTTGTTTTCCAGTTCTGTGATCTTAGTTCGTAACGCTTGTAATTGTTTGTTTACCATTGCTAATGGTGTCTCTTCCTCTTTAGTGATGAGGATCTCAACATCATAACCAGTAGGAAGTTTAGCACCTTGTTTTGCTAGTTCTAGAAAATAGTCTTCTTTTTCTCTAGCCATGATAACCTTCATCATTTTTCAGAAATCTTAATCCTTTTGACATTTATGAATATCAGTTTCTGGAGGTTTAGAGGCTTCAGATTCACTTGATGAGGATTCACTGTCGGTATCATTTATACTGAGATCATCATAAGTTTTGTGTTCAGCAACTCGTCTTTCTTGTTTTGTTCTAGATATCGTGGGAGACAGGGGTTGATCATAAACTGGCATATCTGATGATGAAGGTTTATTAGTGAGAGGATCCTCTACGTAAAATGGATTATCTTTATATGAAAAAGATTGTCCTTTGCCTTTGGAATCTTTCTTATGAGAACTTATGGTTTGAATAGGCATTTTTATTGACTGATGTGACCTAAATTTGTTTGTGATGCAAAAGTCAAGATCAAATTTGGAGCTAGTTGTTCATTTAACGTATCGATTGAGAGAAGCAACTAAGATTTAGTTTGGTTTCAAGAAAGGTCTATCTTGTGTAAGAAATTATCTAAGTTACCTAGTTTGATTTAAGAGAAGTCACTAAGACTCAGTCTAGTTTCAGGAATGATCTATCCTATGTAAGACGTTATCTAAGTGACTTAAGTTTGATAAATGGTTGATTGAACTAGCTAAAAAGATGATCAACAAAATCGTGCAACACAAATGGTAGAGGTACATTGTTTTGATCTGTTTATGCTCAGAATGATGATAACTAGTTTTATGCTCATTGTAGACTATTTTAGGTAAGTTTGACTATTCTGGACTGACAAAATCAGAGATTTGTATGACAGGTTTTACAAGACTAGATGATAGTTTAATAGTTCTAGGATGATATTAGCAGTATTTCGTATGAGTTGCTGCCTATGACCGTATGACAGATGGGTAAGTCTAAAATGACAAATTGATGAAAGCAAAGTTTTATCGTATGACACAAGATCAAAGGTGAAACAATAGTTCCCTAAAAAGAACGACAGTTTTTTCAGGTCTCGTACGACATAGAATGCAGATTCAGACGACAGACTGTTAAACCAGATTAAATTTTGTACGACGCAGATATATAAGAGGATGATAAATCAGAAGACTCGTATGACTATTTACTAGACAGAGACAAAATTTCTAACAAACTGAGTTTTTATGACTTGCGATGACCAGTTTTGAGATGGACTGAGTTTTTGGACAGCTGAGATAAACTAGTTTTGTCACAGACAAATTTTTGACTAGGATAGACTAGTTTTGACACGGATAGAGTATTGACTAGGATAGACTAGTTTTGACATGGACAAAGTTTTGACTAGGATAGACTAGTTTTGACACGGACAGCGGTTTGACTAGGATAGACTAGTTTTGACATGGATAGAGCTTTGACTAGGATAGACTAGTTTTGACACAGACAAAGTTTCGACTAAGATAGACTAGTTTTGACACGGACAAAGTTTTGACTAGGATAGAATAGTTTTGATAGAGTTTTGAATACTGAGTTGTTTATTGTTTTCTTCTAGTTTTGGTATTTCAATTTCAATTTTAGGGATGAAAACACAACAAACACGCAATATGTATAATGACTTAAATCACAACATGAAAACCCTATGAAAATTGGTGAGAGAAGAAAACCTTTACTTGTAGACTCAGGAACACACCTAATATTAGCCGACTCCAAACACTAATGGGGGCACGAAATGACAAGTATCTTGGGAGAGTTACTATCTCTCTTGCACAAAGATTATCCCCCCTTTTGGAGGTGAACTGGGTAGCTTCTAATTTTAATTGGAACTAGTAAGGGATCTAGGTAGCTTCTAATTTTAATTGGAACTAGTAAGGGATCTGTTTGGTGCGTCGAGGTATAAACTCAATTAAGAGGTCTCACTGCCTTGAAAACCAAGTTTTAATATACCTGAAGGTGTAGAGGAGATCTATTCCCGAGCACTACGGTTGACTTGATTTTCAGCAAATCAAGTTTATTTTTATAGTGGGTTGGAGTACTTGGCGTTTAACCATTCCCACTTGGTTTGTTCCCCTCTCACCGACCGTAATGGATTAGAGTTAATATCTCCTTGGGGGGGCAAGCCTGCTAAAGATATACAAATCTCAAACTTAGGAAAAAGCCTCAAGGGTCTGAATTTCTGATTGCCTATATAGACAAGAGCATACTCTCCTACCTCTCAAAATTTTCTTAAAACACGAAAGACAGATTTGTTCTTTAACCACATAGCAAGTTATGTTCCTAAAAAAAAAATGAATTTAATGAATACAAAAAGTTTTCTCAAATCTCCTCAGGCAACCTGCAAAGACAACAAATCAGTAGTCATATTGTCTTTGTGCGACAAGCATATTCTTTGACAAGCATACTGCAAAAACTGATTAGGCTGTGAAAATTTCTCAAATAGACAAACAACAAACTAGGGTCAACATTCGTATAATGAAAATTGAATGAGAAAACTTGAAGAAATAAATATGCTTTTTAACCCAAAAACATAGAGTATCGTACGACAATTCTCACTGACTCATACGATAATTTATAAAGGATCATACGATACTTGCAGTTTCTCATCTGACACTATGGGAAAAATCATACAATAATTTGCAGAAGCTGTACGGATGAAAATCCAAAAAAAAAAAAAAAGTTAGTCTCCGAGGCCAAAAGATGTAGTCTTCGGCCCCACGGTGGGTGCTAGAAATGTGTGTGTGAAAAAGTGGAATAAGTCTATAAGCTGCAAGACACAACACTTCAATTAAGTCATTACATGTATGGTTAGACAGATATAAGCATGAATATGAAAACCATAACAAATCGACTAATTATCTTCTAAAAGATGTGAGTATAAGATTGCTCTCAGATTTGTATAAGCAATACCAGTGACTAGACTACACCAAAACGAAGGATTTAATCTATATGAGCATGAGATTAAGCTAAATGGATGCAAGATTATGCTAGATGGATGAATAGTAAGCTATATGAATTCAAGCAATCATAATTGAACTAAATATGCAAAAAGAAATTAAACTAAGATGCAATAATCTCAAAAAGCAAGCACAATATCTTCAATGACTCCAGAGAAAAAACTATATAATAACAATAAATCTCCAGGGTGTTTTGAATGAGAGATGAAGGCTGAATTTATAGAGAATCACAAGAGAGATCAAGAAAAAGAACAATTTAGGATAATTGAAATAATTGAGAAATCAGATTCATTTAACCTTGAGATAGATTCCAATTATAGTTTAATTGAAATGCATTCAGATTATAAGTTTGAGTTTGCATTAGAAATATAATTTTAATTCCCTTGAGATGAAAATAGGTGATTCTTTGATTTATTCAAGAAAATAATCTTTTCAATGCAACTGAACTTCTTTTCCCAAAAGCTTTGAGTTCCAATTTTAGAGAATGATTAATAATGCATTTTAATTATTTTTCTGATTTCAAGTTATCTCAATTTAGAAGAAAGAAATAATATCTCAAGTTTGATTTCTCTCTCAATTCAATTCTTTTATTTTATTTTCAATTTAACTATTGCTTTGTAATTAATTCCTCTTTTGTGATAAATTAATTCATTTTTTATGATTAAATGGCAAATTTATTAATTAATTAAATATGCTAAGATATTTAATAAATTAAAATAGGATAATTGTTCAAAATGATTTACTTGGAATGATTTAATTAATTAAATAAATATTTAATTTATATAGAATAATTCACTTGCCATGTGACATTTGATGATTGAAGAATTAATTAATTCTATGCTCAAAATTGATTTAATTGCCTTTCATTAGGACCTTGGTGATGTTGTCAAGATTAGGGGCCCATAGTTTAGATGACCATTTTTAGGATATTATAGTTACCAACACATATTCCAAACCGCAACACCAAATTCCTCATCAATCTCAAGATCCAATTACTTAAGCATAACATAGTTTCACATTTACTAGTTAAAGTCCTATTTGCCAGTTAACTGTCAAATCCATTCTATAGATTTCTGGTCAATCATAGACGACTTAGATAACATGATAAAACAATATAATCATGTTTGCCATCATTGACAACACAAACTGATCATCAAGTCATCAAACAACATCTCAACTATATCATCACCAACAATCCTTATGCCGATTCATCAATATCATCAACCGTTATGCCAATATGCCAACAACTCCATTCCAATATGTTTCATAATGGTAGATAAATCTCGATATGAGAAAGGTAAAATATTTGATGGTGGTAACAAAAATTCACCTATCAATCTACAACAAAAAAAATAATTTGTTAATTAATATAAAGAACATTAATGGTACATATTTTATCATTTATTTACTAGTGATGAACTAACAACAAAAATAAATGAAAAAGATGACATATATAAAATACCTTAACATCCATGAGATTGCTATGTTGGATAAAACATTCATAACCTTCAAGCTCACTAGCAACAATACAACAAAGAGAAGAGATGTTTGGGAGCCTTCATAAAGGGGCTCGTATGTCTTCTCAAGTATAAGTAAATCATGAACATCATCAAAGTCATCTAGATCATCATGATGATCAGCTGGACCACTAAATGTGCCATGGATCAATGTATTTGTTGTTGGCAATTAACACTCATCCGATAAGGCAAATGGCATTTAGGGTTGTCATTGATGGAAACTCATCTTCTGGTGTCTATAGCTTCTATTGGGATTCATTGATCTATCATTTTTCTTTTTTGGGGTTATTCAGTAGTCACTACACAACCAATATATTCACTTTATTCTACAACTAGTTAAGTCTTGAACCTAGTAACATGTTTTTGGAACCTAGTTAAGGATGGAACCCGACTAAGATATCTTGTGGCCCCGATTATTTCTTTCATGGAATTTTTTCTAGCAGGCCAACATGCTCATCGAGATTATGTATGATATACCTTGTGATCCGGCAATCGACAGGTTTTATTTTCTTCGTTGTGGTGGACATGTTTAACAAGTTAACAGGGTATTTAAGGAGATATTTTAGTGATGGATTATATATGATTTGGAATGCGATTATGGTTGCAAATTAATCAATGATTGATGGTATACATTTTGGTCAGCAATAGGAAGCTTTAGTGTGCAGTTTTATGTGCGTAGTCTCAACCGATAGCAAAATAGGATAGAACAGAACATCAGTGAACCTGTTGGGACTCATTAAATTTGAGTAATTTTAGAGGCCCATTTCAAAATTTTGCTCTGCATTTCCAAATGATCATAAAATGAGTCAGTTTGAATGGCCTAGTTAGAGAGAGGGTAAAATGGAGCCAGTTGATTTTCAAGGGGTAAGGCTTTGGAAACTTGTTGTACACCTTTCATTTCACCTATGCAGTGTGTTGAAACTTTCAATTTTCAGTTTGGATCAAGTTATCTACTACCCATTTCAAGGGGTGAGTTGAAAGTGCATTTTAGGTGCAAATGCAGATTTTACCAAGTAGCCTACTTTGAGTGCTTCTATCTTTTGCCCTGTTGATCATCATAAATAATTTCAATGTGCATTGAATTATATGGATAAAAGTGTTCCTCCGTGAAAAATTTCAAGTCTTTATGAATCCATTTGCTTAGTTTAGCAGGCTCAATCCGTTTGCAGTTTGTGTTGTTTGACAAGTCCCTGTTTCAGCTGCTAGTCGGAGCCCTGTTTTACATAAGTGTAAAACTTGCCTCAGTGAGTGTCATGTCAAAATGTTTGTTTCGAGCTATTTTTGGTGTAAATTACAAGCTATGTTTCTAGTTTCAAGCTCCTGCCAATCCATTTGATCTGTTTTCAAAAGGGTTTATTGAGCCATCTATTTCAGTGATCCGTACTTTCATTGCTATATCAGTTAATGTAGTTTTTTTCATGAACGTACCATTTGCACCTAGTCATCCTTTTGGTCAAAATAAGCATTCAAAGATTTGATATGTACTTCAAGGTACCTATGCCTCAGATTTGAGGGTCTACGGAGGTCATTTGATATTTTTAAGAAAGGCATCATGAGTTGCCTGCGCATTGACTTCATCAGGTCCGCAGTGCCAATAAAGCCAGTTGGTCATTTTTGACAATTAATATCTCTTCACTCGGGATTCATCTTGAAAAACTACTTGGTAGAGTTCATGCTTGTATATCAGAGTACACACCTCTTAGGTGGTAGGTCTAGGTGGAGGTCTAGCTCACGGGTCCCACTGAGGTGTCATTGAGGTGGCGATGAGGTGGTCGACAAGCAAGCAGACGGGTGGTGTACATGTGGCAGTGACGAGGCAGTGAGGTGGCAGATTGATGAGGTGGCATCTAAGGTGGCACCCAGTGGACCCTATCGGTGAATCAGAGACTGCCATGTGGCAGGGCGTCAGGCCAAAAATCAAAGTTAAAATCAAGTTAAATATATAGTTGAAAACTATATAAAAAAATTGAAAAATTTAAATGATGTGCACATAAAGGGGATTAATTCGCCCAAAGGTCCATTTTTTGTCAAATAGGCAAGTATTATATATTGCCGGAAAGCTCTTGGGATGAAGAATGCAGTTATGGAGTTAGTTTTAACAAATATGGGATATTTAGAGAGAATTTTCCATGGGAAGGAAGGAAATATTTTTGTAGTTAAGGAAAAAGAAGACACATGGCATGTTCTGATGGATTTCGATCTTTTTCCCTCCTCTTCTTATTCCCAATTCTTTTCAATCGTAATGGTTCCATAATTCTGAAAGAAAGGCTCCAGATTTTCTTGGTTTCTAGTTTTGGCATTTTCTCAGTTTTGCAAATAACAGTATGTTTTCTTCTAGATTTTCAGTGTTGTCTTTACTATAAGTTTTATTTCAATTTGCAGGTTTACGCATATGCAAGACATGTGTGAGTTCCCACAAAATTGTCTACAAAATACCATTCAAATTTATACAATTTTATTTTATCAAGGGTAATTTGGATTTGTTTCTTTCAGTCTTCTCTGAGAGTGTAATGTCTATCTTTTGGGTATTCTTCAAGGAAGGATTTAAATCCTGAAATCTAGCATTAGTGATTTTGAGTGTGTATATTGGATATATATGAGTATGGTCTTGTGACAGAGCAGAGGATTGTGTTAATGTAAGGCATTAATATATGAGAATTTAATATAGAAAATAACTTGTAATTGAGATCTCTCTTTCAGTTTTATGCATGACTCTGTGGCCTGGATAAGGCACTGGTCTTTTGTAAAATCAAAGGATTGTCAGAACACCATAAAAAAAATCAAATCAGAATATCTTTTTATGTTTTATGTTGTGTGGAAGTGTTCCACTTATCTCATGTTCAAACCTGTTGAGTTGTCAATGCAGATTTAGCCTATCTGTAGTACCCTCCTTGTATTTGAACCTTTTGTGAGATCTATATGCTTCTATTGATGTTGTCATAGGTATGTAATGGGTTTAATTTTAAGCATCAAAGGTACACCCACCTAGGTTTTGCAAAGCCTTGAGAGTAGGAGGATTCATATCCTTGTCATGTTGTCCAAGCCTTGAGGTTCTTCATAGATTGAATTGGCTACTTTATAGATCAATTATAGGTGTACTTGGGTTAATCAGTTTTGATGAACAACAGAACCAGTACATAGAGAGGGTTATCAGAGATTGAACTGGAACTTATCTAGCATGGTCAGATGCAATTTATAAGTTCATTTTTTTTATTGTAATCACTATGTAATGTTGTGTAAGTCAGTGAGACTTTTGTTTGAGTAGTGAGCTCTAGGTAGTTGGCCTGATTGCATGTGCAATCCCCTCTATGTAATATTTGAATACCTTGATCAAGTATATAGATATTGTGGATATCAACCCCACCTTGGTTTTTACCTTTACACGGTTTTCCACGTATAAATACTGGTGTTATGTTTGTTCTTCTTTATGTGTTATTTGGTTTATGCACTTTAATTTTATTTACTGTTAACCGGTTCATAAGAAATAAGTTCAGAATTAGTTTTACTGGTAGAAAACTGATTCACCCCCCCACTTCTCAGTGTTCTTGGATTCCAACATTTGTACCATCATCTTAAACTATTTTTTCTGGTGCATGATCATCTTCTTCCATAGGATCATTAACTTCATCTTTGATATTCACAGCTCCATGTTCCTCCACTTTCAAATCCACATTCTTTTGTCCATGATAATCCATATCATGTTCCCTAGGGTGCCCCACCTTTATAATGATGATTGACACAAATAAACCATGATCATGATCAAGTGATTTTTTATATATATTAAAAATCATGTTAAAACGATATAAACATTTACAAATTCAATCAATATAAAGACATATAATGAACAACTTACCAATAGATGATAATCATGCCCCCCTTCAACATGACCACGTTGCCTACAATGTTTCTCAGTTGTTGTGATTAAAATTCTTCTCATCTTTAAGCCCTTGCAATTATTGAAAGGACAATAACATTTCCTATCACCCTTTCTTTTCAATCTAGCCCACAATCTAGCAAGTGTTTCTTTATTTTGTTCTGTACTAATATTATCTGACATGATTTTTCTTTACCAAGCTTGAATATTTACATAAATTGTCGAAACAAGGCTCCAATCAGCAAACCTGTCCACAAGGCCTTCTTGGAACAATGTATCATCAGGATTTAACACATAACAAGGCCAACTTGATGGATACAAGGCTTGAACAAAGGAACAACATGTTATTCAAAGGAACAATACTCTTGATCAATAGGTCAGTAGGGAACAATGAAACCATGCTTCAAACATTTTGCTTTACACATCCACTCATGATATCAATGCACCTTCACAAGGACTATATATGAACTTTGGATTCATACTTTTGCCACAAGGATTAGACTCTAGGAACAGAGACATTAAACCTTGTAATGCAACCTTTTCCAATATGCTTTTGTTTTGTAACAACACCCCATCAAGTTTGTGAACTTACTGTCAAGGGTCAGACTTACAAACTTGTGTATGCTCATTATAATTGTTCACCTTCCACATAGATCACAAGGGGAGTCAAGGTACTCTCATGGATGTTTGTATATGTGCACTTGAGGCAACATTCAAAAGGTCCTTAAGACCTATAAACAATGGAAGACTCCAAAAATTGGAAGAAGTCAGACTTTTAAAGTTTACTATGAGGACAGACATAAATAGTCATCATTTGTTTGTCATTATCAAACAACTCTATTAACTAAGTAATAGTACATTTGTGATAACAATCATGGTTCTTTAAAATGAATACAAAGTGAGAGATAACTATACTTAACAAAAGAAAAGTGGGTAAATCTTCATGTTATTAATCCTTCTTTCACTCACTTGTAGCTTTCCCTAAATTATTTTGGTTTGGAGGAAGGTGTGGAAGATGAACTTATTCAGAAATTCGATCCCAATGGGAAGTTTTATGTTGCTTCTGTGGATGGTTGTAATGAACTCCATGTATCCTGTTGTTATAAGGTGTGGATTAAGGACCTTTCTTCTAAGGTCAATATGTTTTTTTGGCTCCTCTTTCTTAATAAAATCTTAACTACTAACAATCTTGTTAATAGAGGATTTTCTATCCCAAATAGATGCTACTTGTGTATGAAGGAGGCTAAATCTGTTGATCATCTATTTTTACATTGCTCTTACAATTCTGAGATTTGGGGTCTGGTGCTTTAGAAATGGGATCTTTGCTAGAATTTACCGGTTGTTGTTAAGGAGTTTGTTCACCAATGAAAGCCACCTTCAAGAAATATTTTCATAAAGAAGCTATGGTTCTTTGTGTTTCCTCATATGGCATGGGGTTTATGGAAAGAATGTAATAATCATATCTTCAGGAATATCCATCTCCCTCCTGATATTGTCTTCAAGAAATTTTTTAGAGCCATCTCCGATAATCTCTCAACTATTAGCTCCAATTTTCTCTCTCATAGTAGAATCCTTAAGGAGTATGAAGCCAATGTAGTCAAGGGCTGGGATTTGTTGGCAATTTGAAGGAATTGATTATGTATTACATTGGTGTTTGTCATTGATTTCAACACTAGTTGTTTTGGTTGTTTACTGGTATCTAGTTGGTCTCGGTAGGATGTTTGGTTTCTGGTTGCTAAGATCATGTTGATCCGGTATGCTTTGGTATGCTTTGGTCTATGGAATTGGTTTGGATTAATTATTCATGTGTTCCTAATGTGTATCACATTCAGTTGGTTTGGGATTTGATGATCTGGAAGCTATCACTTGTTCTAGTAAGCCTTTTTGTTATCGGTGAGGGTTTCACTGGCAGAGCTTTGTTGAAGACCTTTTGATATTATGCATAAGTGGTGTTGGTGTGGACTCTAGTAGGGATTCAGGATGTTGATGGTTATCATGTTCATGTTCCAGTTGATTGGGGGTGTTGTAGTTAGCACTCGACCTATTCCATTCTAGGTTATGCTATCTAGGTTATGGACCAACTTAATGTAACGTGTTGTTGAAACTTCTTGATGTGTAACTGGGATGACTTATGGGTTGGATGATATTTGTTTGGCCTCAGGCCAACATGTTTTGTAATTATGTAATAGGTTTATTGTCTAGGTGGTCAACCTAATTGTTTAGGTCCCTAGTTGTTATAAATATGATGTAAGATCTCTTTGTAGAATATAGAAGATCATGTATGGTATGGGATTATGTGAATAATGTAATAATCATTCATGTAGAGGTTTTTGTCAATCATAGGTGATTGAGTTGGATTTGTGGAAGAGGTTTAAGGCCTTTGGTATTGAGCTTAATCGAAACTATACTCAGGCATGGGAGATGCTATACTTGCAGTTCAATCTTCATTCTGGATTGTTGTCTGATGTTTTGTGTAGTCAGTGAGACTCATTTTGTGATGACAAGTGTGCTCTAGGCTATTGGCCTTCCTACATGTGCAGGCCCCTTATTGTAATATTTATTCATCTGATCAGTGGATAGATATTGTGGGTCTCCAATCCGAACGTATTTTTTCCTCTTTCAGGTTTTCCATGTATAAATCTATGGTGTTATGGTGTTTATCTTTGTGGTTGCATTATTTCTTATTGCTATATGCTTTTATGTTTACTGGTTTCTAAGTTATTGTATTAATAAGGTTAAATTTATCCATTCTGGTAGAACATTGGTTCACCCCCCCTCTCAGTGTTCTTGGATCCCAACAATTGGTATCAAATCCTGGTGCCTTGGAGTAAGTCTAATAGCTTGAGGAAGATCCTATTTCCAGAATCTATGGAGATAAGTTTAAGGAAGGAACTTCAAGTAGCACTTGAAAACTATGATGCTAAAAGATTGAGGAACATGAAGATGCAATATGAGTTGAGATCTATGAAGGAATTAATTTTTACTCTATAGGAGAGGCTATCATCTGTTCAAGCTAAAAGTAAGGAACTTTTACAAAATCAGGATGATGAAGAGAAGGATGCCCTTGAGAAACAATGTCAGAAGCTGAGTCAGGAGAATATTGTCATGAAGAATGAAATGCAAGCCCTAACTATGAGGATGTCCAAGGAGATTGATGACTGGAAGAAGAATGAAGAATTTTTTTCTATATCTCTGAAAGATAGATCTAAGGAATGCATCCAGTTGGTTCAAGAGAATGATGTGTTGAGAACTGAATTGGTGCAATCACAGAATAATGAACAAGAATTGGAAAGAATAGTAACAATCCTAAGAGATTATCTAACTATTGCAAATGAATACAAAGATAAGTTCAAGGTTAGTTCTACCAAGCTTGATGAATTATTGAAGGATCAAAGGGACACTAGAGACACTAGAGGTCTTAGATTTGAGAATGGAGAAAGCTCCGATACTACAAATGAAGATCAGAAGGTCAACTGGAATGAGAGGTCACCGGTAAGGCAACCCAATACATATAAATTTAATGGTAGATTCTTTGTTTACAATAAATTTGGTTATATGGCAAGGCATTGTAGAAATAGAGAAAATCAGAACAATAATGCAGTTCCCAGTCAGTGTTCAAATTGTAAGAAGTATGGTCATAGGACAAAATATTGTAGAATGAATGTGAAATGTCATGCATGTGGAAAGTTTGGACATATGGCTAATCAATGCAGGTCAAGGAATGGTCAAGGTTATAGTAAGGCAATTTAGAAGAATAATGTCACTTGTTATGCATGCAACGAAGTAGGACATATTGCTAAATTTTGTAGAAGTAAGAACCCACTTGCAAGAAGTGATAAATCTAATGAGAAGGGAAAGTAGAAGGTTGATGACACTCAAAACGAGAATAAGAAGAAGTGGGTTATGAATTCTAAGGCTTAACTGATAGAATCAATTGCCCCAAATGTTCATTTGGTTGAAGGATATACCCCGGTTACTCAACTGGCAGTGCAGAATGTTCCTGCATCGGTAGGAAACTCATCCGGTAACTAAGGTATTCACCTTAGGGGGAGGCAAATTGATAACAAATCTTGCATTGCCCTTGGTAGTGGTCTGAAAGCCTGTTTCAGATCTTTGGAAGTTAGTTTGAAGGTTAACTGACAAAGATTTGTTGGATCTCAGATCTTTGATCTTGGATCTATTTTGGTTTATCGGTAAGTCACTTTATGAGTTATGGTTTGGTCATACATCTATAGTTAAGTATTTCATAATCTTCGGTAGTAAATGTTGTATCAAGAGAGATGATTTCATTGGAAGTTTGATCCTAGATGTGATGAAGGGATATTTCTTGGTTATTCTAATGAAAGAAAAGCATATGGATGTTATAACAAGAGATTGTAGAGAATTATAGAGAGCACTAATGTCAAGGTGGATGAGCTCAATATAAGTCAAATCCGAATTTATGAGCAAGAATCAGTAGTGGAAATGGCCTTAACTGAACCGGTAACACCTTTACCAGAACATAATTCTAAACCAGTTACTCTGACAGTAACTAAAGATCAGGGAAGAGGAATAGAAACTCACAAGACTCTCAGGTATGTAAGGCTGAATAATTCAGAAGATCAGATAATTGGACAAGAAGAAGGTTGGCAGCTGATGAGGTATGCTTAATTTCTTTAATTATATTGCCATGAGTTATCGAAGCTTGTAAGGATGAATGTTGGATGAAAGCTATGGAAGAGGAATTGGAGCAATTAGAAAAGGAAAACACATGGACTTGGATGTTATTGGAACTAGGATTAATTAGTTTGCAATGGACATTCTCAGAAGGAAGGAATTGATTATGTTGAATCCTTGCCTCGATAGCTAGGATTTTCAGATATTTTCAAGGATTTTATGGTATGTTTTTTTTTAATTTTTTTTTTATGACTTTACACTTTGAGCATGTTCAAATGTGGATTGGGCTAGAGATATAGGTAACTGGATAGGCTCATCACATGAAGCTTTCTTTCTTGGAAAGAAACTTGTTTCATGGATCAGCAGAAGCAGTCATGTACTTCTTTATCTACTACTAAAGCTGAGTATGTTACTGTTGCCACTAATTGTACATAGGTTCTATGGTTGAAGCATATGTTGAAGGATATAAAGTTGGATTGTAATGTACTGGTAGTTATTCATTGTAATAATCCTGCTGCTATTGACATATCAAAGAATCTTGTATTTATATCAAGTATAACTTTCTAAAGGAATAGGTGGAATCAAATGAAGTCAGATTGATTTGAGGAATCATTTGAGCATTTGAGAGACAGGTTGAGGTTCTATGCCCCTCCAGTAGAGACCTAATTGATCTTGATTAGCATCGATTTGGTATGCATTATCAGAGATATCATTCATTTTGGATTGATGTGGTGATGCTACTACTCAGAGAGAGTAGTCAGTCGTATGGTTAAGAGGATTTATGATTTTTCTTTGATATTTATGTCATATTTATGGCATTGATGTTAAAGGGGGAGAGATATTCATGTGAAAAATTTAAGGAGTTATATACATTAGGGGGGAGAGATACTTATGTGTAATATAGATCTTAACAGAGATATCAGTCTAAAGGGGAGATTATTAGCACAAGGAGAAGGAATAGAAATTTAGATTGGTTGTATCCCATTGGGGGAATTTGGTTCTGAACCAAAAATCTCTTTTAGAACCTCATTGTCATATCATCTTGGGGAGATTATTGATTGTATTCCATTGGGGGAGACTTGTATGCCATTTCTTGGCACTTGAATGTTTTTTACATCTAGTGTTTCCATCAATGTCAAAGGGCGGGATTGTTGGAAATTTGGAGGAATTGATTATGTGTTGCATTGATGTTTGTCATTGATGTCAACAATAGTTGCTTTGGTTGTTTACCAGTATCTAGTTAGTGCCGGTAGGATGTTTGGTTTCTAGTTGGTAAGATCATGTTGATCTGGTATTCTTTGGTTTATAGAATTGGTTTGGATTGGTTATTCATGTGTTCCTAATGTTATCACATTCAATTAGTTCAGGATTTGATGATCCAGAAGCTATCACTTGTTCTAGTAAGCCTTTTTGTTACCAGCCAGGGTTTCACTGGCAGAGCTTTGTTGAAGATCTTTCGATATTATGCATAAGTGATGTTGGTACAGCTTCTAGTAGAGATTCAGGATGCTAATGGTTATCATGTTCATGTTCCAGTTGATTGATGGTGTTGTAGTTAGCACCGAACCTATTCCAATCTAGGTTATGCTATCTAGGTTATGGATCGACTTAATGTAACATATTGTTGGAACTGCTCGATGTGTTTCCAAGATGACTTATGGATTGGATGATGTTTGTTTGTCCTCAGGTAGACATGTTTTGTAATTATGTAATAGGTTTATTGTCTAGGTTGTCAACCTAATTGTTTAGGTCTCGAGTTGGTATAAATATGATGTAAGATCTCTTTGTAGAATATAGAAGATCGCGTATGGTATGGGATTATGCGAATAATGTAATAATCATTCATGTAGAGGTTTTGGTCGATCTTAGGTGATCAAGTTGGATTTGTGGAAGAGGTTTAAGGCCTCTGGTATTGATCTTAACTGGAACTGTACTCAGGCATGAGATGTTATACTTGCAATTCAATCTTCATTCTTGATTGTTGTCTGATGTTTTCTGTAGTCAGTGAGACTCCTTTTGTGATAGATATTGTGGGTCTCTAATCTCATTGTGGTTTTTCCTCTTTGAGGATTTCCACATATAAATCTATGGTGTTATGGTGTTTATCTTTGTGGTGCATTATTGCTTATTATTATATGCTTTTATGTTTACCGGTTTCTGAGTTGTTGTATTAGTAAGGTTAAATTTCTCCATTCTGATAGAACTCTAATTCACCCCCCCTCTCAGTGTTCTTGGATCCCAATAGGATTTTGGTCATCATGTGGTTACACCTAAATTCAACCCTACAGACAACATTAGTTGGAACTTTCCACCCCAAGCATGGGTGAAAATCAATTTTGATGGTGTGGCTAGAGGGAACCCTGGTCAAGCTGGCTGTGGTGGGGTGATACGAGATCACTATGACAACTTCATTTATGCAATTTCTGTCCCTCTTGGTAAACAGACTAATAATGTTGTAGAAGCTATAAGATCATATCACAATTTAAAACTTGTTAAACAGAACAACTATAAGCTTGTTTGGGTTGAGGGGGACTCAAAGAACATTATCAACTACCTAAAGAGAAAATATACTCTGGCTTGGAATGTTGATATTTGGATGAAAATGGCTAAAGATATTATTAAAACTTTTGATAGATGCATTGTTGTCCATGTATATAGACAAGCCAATGTGACTGTCGACCTCCTTGCCAATAGGGGAGTAACGTGTAAAGCCCAGCTTAGTTGGACCTGTGGTGATAGGTTGGACTTGGAATTTTCTATGCATTTTCTCCACAAGTGAAATCAGGGGAGTAAAATTAAGGATTTCTTGTGCCATAATGACTTTGAGTGTTTCTAGAATTACTAATACCTTCCGTTCTGAGACAGATGGCCAGAGAGGACATGAGAATCAATGCAAATTTATTTTGCATGCTTTGTGGGTGATTTTATACATTTTCTGGAAACTTGGTTTAACTCTGAAAATTCTTTGCAAGGAGTATAACAAAGAGCTTGATAAAATGGGTGGTACGAGAAAAATAATTGAGTTTCCTAGCTGTGTGCAATTGAAGAATGAAAAGAAGCTATGGCATATTTTGGAGAAAGGTGGGATTACTCCATACATTGAGAGGCTACAAGGGCAAAATCAAGATGTCGCAAGCTATTTTGCTCAAAACTAGAAGGATGGAATGATTGTTCTCCATGGTCAGAAGGTCCTGGTTTATGAAACCCTTATTGCACAGGTCACTGGGTTATCTATGGAGGGCATGAAGTATTACAAAGATAGAGTTTATACAGAGAAAACTCTGTAGAACTTCCCCAAAATGGAGGCGGAGTGGGCTAAAATTGTTAAAAAGATGGCCAACTACTATGACATTGTAGTCATTAAGTCTTTTTGGTAGAAGCTTCTCAAGGTAATTATGAATTACCTTACTTTGGATGGTCATTATACTAGGGTGTGTGGTCACCACTTTGTTATTTTGAATCATTTCCATCATGGTGTGAAGATGTCTTTCCCTTTCTATCTCATGTCAGCTCTTAGGGCTAACTTTAGTGACCACCGCAAGAACCCTGCCAAGTTTCCCATCGTGCATGAAGGCCTTCTGGTCTTTATTGATGCCCATTTTCATGCTCTTCCTCCACCTAATGATTACATACACATTACTTTAGAGAATGATGAGACCAGTGCGGGAAAGTTTGATAATGAAGCCTCTGGGTCTAAGTCTGAAGAGATTTCCCCTCCCCTAAAAAAAGCTAAAATGCAAATTCCTTCAAGCTCAAAACCTAAGATGAGGAAGGGTATAAAAGGTCAAAAGAACATCATTATGTCCTCCCTCTCTACTTCTACTAAGAATGGCTCCCCCCTCTTCTAGCGAGAAGGTAGAAGATGATAAGAACCTTGATTTCCTTAATGTCATGGCCTCTCCTCCATCCTATAAGGAGACTGGTAATGTGGGTGTGGTTGGTATTGTAGACCTTCATCCCAAAAGTGATGAGCTTAATGATAAGAGGGAGGATTATGAAAATGCGTTGGGTATGGCTCGTGAACATGATATTGATACTTTTAGCTTGTTCAAGTGGTTGTTTCATGAACTTAAAGAGATTAGGATTAACCAAAGATCCTTGGGAAGCAAAATGGATGCTTTCCATGTTGGTTCTACTCATGGTAATCTGAATAATGAAGGGAATTGGACTGAGGCTGAGAAGAAGTCAGTCACGGACTATATCAAGAAAATAGGGGAAGGGGTTGATCAACTAAACAAAAGGCTGGAGGAATGCATTAATTGTGTCGAGGAAGGATACAACAAGATCCAGGACACCCTCAAGAGTATTATGGTTAGCAGTCACAAAATTGTCAAACAGTCTGCAATGGTTATGAATACCATGGTGAATAGTTTGGAACAACCAGATAAGGTTGTTATAATTATTGGTGATGATTCTAAGGTGAATCAAAGTGGAAAGGACCCTACAAAATGACCCGAGGGAACATGAAGAAAAAGGCAACTATTCAGAATTTGGACCATAAAGCTATGAAGGTTGTTGTTGATACCATGAATTCCCTAGAGGCTGAGGTTGTTGAGACCCTCAGAAGCCTAATGTAATTGGGTAGTTTTCTGTTGTTGATTTTTTCTATGTCTCGGTTTGGTCTTTTTTCTATCTTTTTATGCCCGACTGGGCTTTTGTTGTCTCTTTGGCTGATGTTTCTTATGCTTATCCTTGTAGCCCATTTTGCTTTAGATGTTTCTTTCTAATTTTATACCTCTTAGAATCATTTTGTAAAGGGTTTTGGGGCCCCTTCAAAACCAATTTTTGCCTTAATCCAAAACAAACGAAAACTTCCAAACTGTAATTGTCACTGTTTTTGGGACAATTTAATAGTGGCCTTCAAATCAGAGACTAAAACGACATAAGAATTCCTTGTCAAGTGACTATAAAGGAATGTTTGGATTACTCATAATATTATGTCAACCTCAAGTGGTAATTGGAATCATCAAATAGGTCTGTAATTAAACATATTAGAACAGTCAGCTAGAGAATCAAGCTATATACTCATCAGCCAACCACAAATTAAGAAAGTGTGCGCTCACAAAAAAAAAGAAGCTGGAAACAAGTTGACTTTAAGCATTCATTAGAATAATGTTGGAATAGTGATGAAAATACTTTTTCGTCGAAATTTCGACGAACTTCGGGGACCAATTTAAAGAAAAAATGAAAATCTCACATTAAATTGAAAGGTACCCAACGAAATAATAAATTAATTCACTTTCGTTGGAAAATTTCATCGGATTTTGACCTCAAATGAGTTAGTGTGACATTGTTGAATATTTGCATTGTTTTCAATGTAGTCAACACAAAAGCATGAGTTTTCTCTTACCTGAATCACAAGAGGTTTGTTAAGTTCTGTAGACATGACTTATTTTCAATGCAATTTCATAGAAAAACAAGTTCTACATTCTCTTTTCTGAATCACAAGAGGTTTGTTATGTCCTTTAGTTATCACTTGATGCAATTTTCTAATGCCATTAATTGTTTGGCAATTATAAGGATTGGATCGATCAACATCTTTAACTTCCCAAAAATAGTGTTTGTTGTATGTCATGTCATGAGCACCAAAATGACTTTTGCACCATTCTACTATCTCACTTGAGGTTCTTATGTTGTGACCTGCACATTAACTTATTTTAGCAATTTAACTCCAACCCATAAGATACACGCTCTCCTATAAACATTGAACATGTACCTGTTGGCAATTTGGAGGAATTAGTTATGTGTTGCATTGATGGTAGCACTGGTTGTTTTGGTTGTTTATCAGTTTCTGGTTGGTTCCGTTACAGTGCTTGGTTTATGATGTTGATCTGGTATTATCTGGTATGCTTTGGTTTGTGGAATTGGTTTGGATCTTTCCTTAATGTTATTCAGATGTGTATCACGATCAGTTGGTTCGGGATTTGATCACTCAGGAGCTATCATTTGTTCTAGTAAGCCTTTTGGTCACCGGTAAGGGTTTTACCAGCAGAGCTTTGTTGAAGATATTTTGATGCACATGATAAGTTGGTTATCTTGTTCATGTTCTAGTTCATCAGTGGTGTTGGATTTGGTTTACAGTGACCTATTTTGGGTCTGGTATTATCTAGGTTATGGACTGGTTTATGTAACGTGTTGGAGGATGTTCCTGATGCGTTACCGATGAGATTTAATGATTTGTTTGATGGTATGATGAATCAATAAGGATCCGGTAAACTACTGAGAGGGGGGGTGAACTAGTAGATAGAAAATTGATATAAACTTTTCACCAAACAAAAACAGCCTCTCAAGTCAAACTCATAACTGACAAATTGCGATATCAGTGTCAAGTAAATCGGTTGTCTAACATAATAGAATAACAATAAAACAACTCTGAAACTCTCAAAATATTTTAACCAAAATATCTAAATACTTTACTAACAAAAGTAAAATCTCATTTCATATTGTTGTCAGTCATCATATCATATCTAAGTGGATTTAGTTGTTAAGAAAATTAACCATATCAAACATAACCACAAAAATATTCACCACTTGACACAATGATTTTTATGTGGAAACCCAAATGGGAAAAACCATAGTGCAGATGAATACCCACAAGTATTCTAAGCTCTTCTAAAGTTCACCCTATTAGGAGCCAAGCCCGTTAAAGCTTTACAATAAGTCCTGATAAGAATAGATCCTATTAGGGACCACCTGGTTAAGGGATTTACTATAATTCCCTATTAGAAGCAATGCCCTGTTAGGAGTAACCTCGATAGAGGATTTGAAATCCAAGCTAATAGACCAGCTGGTTAGAGGATTTAGATAACACTAAGCTTGTTAGAGCCTACCCGATTAGGGGATTTGACTATTGTAATTGTTAGAGAACAACAAGGGTCTGTTGGTTTGTTTGATAGAACTACACTTGCTTGTTTAGATCCTTTTAATGCTCCTATCTACCTTTACACATACTGTAGATACATCATCTGGTTTGGCATCCAATCACTCTTACATTCAACCAAAATTGCCAACACTACAACAAAATAACTCATTGACCTTATAAACAAAACAATAGGTCGGTAACACATCACAAACCTAATTATCTCATAGAGATTACAAACAAATCGGTTCAAGTATAACCCTTTGATTACATAATAAACATTGCACATCATTCAAGACAACCTCATCTGCTCCTTGATCACTGCTTCATTGAACTTTGTAACTCATCATGCAGTTTCCATTACATGCAATGAACTTTCTCATTCCCAAGACAAAAAACCGTTATCTCTCCATGCCAAAAACCATTTGAAACTCTTCTCATACAACATGCATACGTGTCATAATCATTACCGCTCATCATTTGATCATAAACCAATAAAACCAATTCACCAAACTTCTTTGGTTAGGGTTTAGTATATCAATAGGTAGGGTTTACTGGTTGATCTCACTTCTTCTCTAGTAATACCAGATTCCTTCACAATCTCTCTTACCGGTTACAATTCCCTTCACGAGCTCTTCCTACTGGTTTTAAAATAATATTATTACAACATCATTACTAGTTATAATTGACATCAATGACAACATAAAAGTTCATCAATGCAATCTTCATGCAAATGCCAACAATCTCCCCCTTTGGCATTGATGGAAATACAAGCATGAATACCCTTGATTTCTATGATTGTGAATAGGAATCTTGGTTTACATTTTACCATGTACTCTCCTTCAACTGAGTCTTCATGTCTTCAACTGGTAACTATCTATAGATCTTGTCTCTGTCAATCATACAATTCTTCTCCCCAATCATATAGTTCTTCTCCCCAATCATATATTTCTTCTCCCCCTTTGACAACAATGTCAAAGTGAAAGTAAAACATATAGTGTCATACTTCACTGTTCTGCAACATCAACCTGCAACTTTATGCTCCCCGTGTGGAATAACTCCACTCTACACCAATCCTACTTCAAGGTTCTTCAATTATCTTAGGGACTAATGTATTCCACATCATGCTCAATTGACTTCATCTAGGGGCACAACCCCTAGCTGACCTCTAAGATACTCAAAAGTAGTCTTAGGCAGAGGTTTAGTAAAGATATCTGTGTTGGTATTATGGATGTGTTGCATTAGTTTTGTCATTGATGTCAACATTTATCCTTCTAGAGATCTGAATTGTTTATTTGGCACTATGGTTATATTGGTTTATAGTTGAACCGGCACATTGTGTTCACCAGCAAGGACAGTGAATTATGCACAGTCACCAGTATATGCTCACTAGCAGGTTATATAGTTTACCGACACTGATGATGACTTGTTATCATCTGGAGATCACTTGATTATGTCGAATACATGGTTTGGATACTTGGTTTTTGGTTTTTTCGTTATTGGTCTAATCAGGTTGACATATTTGTTGTTACCGATAGATTGGTTTAGGTTATGGACCGATATAAGTTATCTACTCCAGATCAGCACGACATGTTATGGAGATGATTTATTGATTGAATATTTTTGTAAATGTATTTTGCCGACATGTTGTATTGCATCAAGACTTATTTGTAATTGATTTAATTGTAATATTCTTAGTGAGCCAACCTACACATTTGGTCTAAGGTTTTGTATAAATGTAAGATCTCATTTGTGAGATGAAGTGTGGAAGTATGGTATGATCATGGTATGTGTGAATATTGAAGATCATATGAGCAGATCATAGAGAAAATCAAGTAGACATCATTTGAAGGTTAAAGGAAGGTTTGAAAGTGTTTATCAGAACTTAAACCGGTACTAAATCCAACATTGCAGATGCACTTTGAAGCAGTACAATATTCTAGGATTTAACCATCCTACTGTAGTCATTGTGACTCCCATTTGAGCATTGTGCTCTAGGTGGTTGGCCTTTCTGCATGTGCAGACCCCATTTGTATACACATACTATCTGTAGTAGTATCATCTAATTGTGGGTAAGGTTTCCCATCATGGTTTTTCCCCTTATAGGGTTTCCACATCAAAAATATTTATGTTATGTGTTGTGGATGTTGTTTCTCTTTCCATTTCATGCATTAAGTTTCACTGGTATTGATATTAACTGTTAATCTGTTAACCGACATTAAGTTTGGTTTACCTGTATTAAGTATTAAGTTTGATTAAGTTATAATTGGGTTGAAATTCACTGACAATTGATTCACTCCCCCCTCTTAGTTGTCCTTCTGGTTTGTAACAATTGGTATCAGAGATAAGTTCTCATTTTGTAGAACTCTAACAACTTGAGGAGATCCTATGGCAATGAACATTTTCAGGAAGGACAGTCCTAAAATTGATGGAACTAACTATGGTATATGAAAGATCAGAATGGAGACACATCTGAATTGCATTGGAAGAGACATATGGGAAGTTACAAAGAATGGCTATTTTGGTCCTACTTCGAATCAACCTAATCCACCAACTTTGGGTAAAGATCAAGAAAATGATTGCAAAGCAAGAGAAGCACTTCTGAGTACATTATCAGATCAACAAATTATGGGATTATCAGACTGATCTACTGCTAAATCTATTTGGGATAAATTGGAGACATTGGATGAAGGAGATACCACAACCAAAATTGCAAAACTAGAATGTTACTGGGTTAGGTATGAAAATTTGAAAATGGAAGAAGATGAAAAAATTTATTCTTTTATGGAAAAAGTTAATGAAATTGTTTTAGGAATACAATGGTGTGGAGGATCCTTAAGTGAAGATGAAATTGTTTCTTAAGTTTTAAGAGCTTTGCCACCAACTTACAAAATGAAAGTAACTGCTATTAATGAGTTGAGAACAATGCCTAAACATCAATATCTAGAGATACCTTGGTTGGGAAATTTTTAGTATTTGAGCTTGAGGAATTTGGTCTTGTTTCTACAATTAAGACAGATTTAGCCTTCAAAGCATCATCATTTGCAGCAGCATCATCATCATCTGACAAATCTGATTGGAAATCACTTTATGCAAAAGAACTTCAAGATATCAGAAAGGAAAATGAAGAACTGGAAGAACTTGAAGCACTATTTGCAAGGGAGATGCCTAAAGGTCCAGTTGGAAGTAAGTATGAAGGTAAAGCACCATTAAATGTTTTAATTATAATAAAGGTGGTCACATAGCATCTATATGTCCTGATAGACATGCAAGATTGAGAGAGGAAGTTAAAAGAACATATAAGCCTAACCCTGAATATCAGAGCTATATATTTAAGAATAACAAAGATAAATCATGTTACTATGTTGATGAAGAAGTTACAGATGATTCTGAGGAAGAACCAGCAGACAATGGATATGCATTTGTTACAATAAAAGAAGATCAATTGGCACCTACTGTCCCACTAGTAGAGAAGGAACCTGACAGGTAAAATTGAATAAAAAGATGAATGGATCATTGATAGTGGATGTTCACATCATATGACTGGTGATAAAAGTAAATTCTTATCTTTTCGGAAATATAATGGAGGTCTAGTAAGATTTGGTGATGATAAAGCTTGTTAAATCAAAGGAAAAGGCACTATATCTTTGGATGGTAAGCACAATACTGACAATGTTTATTATGTTGAAGGTTTGAAGCATAATATTTTGAGTGTTGGTCAATTAGTTGAAAAGGGATTTCAGTTACAATTCAAGAATGGAAAATGCAAAATCATAAACAAAATTCAATTGGAGATTGCAATCGGTAATCAGACTAAAGGTAATATCTTTCATTTGAATAATAGTGATGAGACATGTTTGATTGCACATATTGATGAAAGTTGGTTATTGCATAAGAGACTCTACCATGTAAATTTTGATTGCATTGTAAAGATCAGTTCAATAAAGGTAGTAAGGGACTTACCTAAGATTGTGAAGCCTCATAATCCGGTATGTAAGGAATGTCAAATGGGAAAGCATGTTAGAACAACCTTTAAGAGTATTTATGAGAAATCCAATAATGTTCTTGATTTAATTCATACTGACTTGTGTGGTCTGGCAAGAACAAGAAGTCTATAGGGATATAGATATTTTATGCTAATTATTGATGATTATTCTAGAATGTGTTGGGTTACTTTTCTCAGGGAGAAATTGGAGTCTTTTGGAAAATTGAAGTTATACAAGGCAGTGGTAGAGAATGAAACTGGTAAGAAAATTCAATGTTTTAGATCTGATCAAGGAGGAGAATTTATATCTAAGGAACTTAATGCATTCTGTGAAGTGAATGGAATCAAAAGACAACTATCAGCACCCCGAACACCTCAGCAGAATAGAATTGTGGAAAGGAAGAATAAAACTATTCTGGAAGCAACTAGAAGCATGATATTGGAAGCAAATCTACCTCATGTGTACTAGAGAGAAGTAGTAAATACAATGGTTTACACTTTCAACAGAGTTCACATCAAAGGTGAAACCGGTAAGACCCCTTATGAACTATGGTTTGGTAATACTCCTACTCTTAAATACTTTAGAATATTTGGAAGCAAATGCTATATTAGGAGAGATGAGTATGTTGGTAAATTTGATCCTAGAAGTGATGAAGGAATATTTCTTGGTTATTCATCTAAGAGCAAGGCATATAGATGTTTTAATAAAAGATTGCAGAAGATCATTCAAAGTGCTAATGTGAAAATAGATGAACACTTTAGAGGAAATTCAAGGTCTATAGATTCTGAACCAGTAGTTGAGATTATCATAAATGAACCAATACAGATTACAGCGGTATAGAATGTGGATCTAGTCACACCAGAATCATCAGAGAATTCCATAGTGACTGAAGAGCAACATGTGAATAAACCTAGGTATGTGAGACTGAATCACTAAGAAAATCAGATAATTGGGAATAAGTATCAAGGTGTTATGACAAGAGGAAGACTCGCAAATGAAGAGGTACGCTTAATTTCTCAAATTGAACCAGCATCTGTTATTGAAGCATGTCAAGATTAACATTGGATAAAAGTAATGGAAGATGAATTAGAACAAATTGAAAAGAACAATACATGGACATTAGTTCCCCAGCCTAAAGACAAAAATGTAATTGGAACTAAATGGGTATTTAGGAATAAACTTAATGAAGATGGTAAGGTAATCAGGAATAAAGAAAGATTAGTTTGTAAAGGATATTCATGAAAAGAGGGAATTGACTATAATGAAACCTTTGCACCGGTAGCTAGAATTGAGACAGTTAGATTATTTCTTACATTTGCAGCTCATAAGAACCATAAATTATATCAGATGGGTGTAAAATGTGCATTTCTAAATGGTGATCTTGAAGAGGAAGTTTACATTGAAAATCCTTATGGATTTTCATTGACAAGTGTTAAAGATATGGTTTGCAGATTAAGGAAAGCTTTGTATGGATTGAAGCAAAATCCTAGAGCTTGGTATGCTAGATTGGACAAATATCTTTTGAAGCTTGGTTACACTAAAGGTAATGCTGACAACAACTTATATTACAAGGTGACTAATGATGACATCTTGGTTATTGAAGTTTTTGTTGATGATATCATTTTTGGAGGAGAAGATGGATTGTGTAAGGACTTTGCTAACAAGATGCAGGAAGAGTTTGAAATGTCTATGATTGGGGAGATTAAATTATTTTTAGGATTGCAGATTTCACAAACCGATAAAGGTATATTCATATGTCAAACAAAATACTTGAAGGAACTACTGAAGAAATTTGGTATGGAAAACTCTAAATTGGTAAGTACTCCTATGACTACAACTGATAAATTGACATTGAAGGATGATTCAGCTCCTGTTAATCCCACAAGATAAAAATCTATGATTGGAGGTTTACTATATTTGACACAAACCAGACCTGATATAATGAATGCAATTTGTATTGTTTCAAGGTTTTAGAGTAATCCTAAAGAAAATCATGAATCAGCAGTAAAAAGGATTTTTTGGTATTTACAAGGCACAACAAATCTTAGTTTATGGTATCCTAAATATAAATTTTTTGATTTATGTGCATACACGGATGCAAATCGGGTAGGAGATGTAGATGACTGTGAGGCCTCACCTCGACTCAGTCTTACATTCAGTGGATTTTATATTTAGACTATTATGGATACTTTATTTTGATGCATTTTGAGACTTAGAACTTATATGATTCGAGGATTTGGATAACATTGCTATGATTTGATGATTTACTTATATGCTTTATGAGATAGAACACTACATGATTGTTAGATAGGATGATATTGCAATGATAGATGTCATTATTGAATTTGCAGGACTTTACTATGATAATAGAACTTTGATGTATGGTTAAGTTTATGTGAATTGGGATAAAATTGCTTATGTGAAATTGCTTGATAAAAGATGTATTTAATCAGTGCAGATGAAAATTGTATGCAAGTGATGATGTGTATTGTTATTCCTTTGAATTATATTATATGTGGATATTTGAAAGTACTAATGTGTAAATTGAGATGCGCAGGAAATTTACCATGTGACCATGGAAAATTACGGAGAACCAAACCTAGACTTATGTATGTTCGTAAGCCAGAGGTTGTCTATTTGGAGAGACAACACCCCATTTGTGTTGTATTTTATTCGTAACAATATATGTTGCATGAGTGTTAAGTGTTATTTAAATTTAATGTGTAAAAACCACAAGAGACAATTTCATGTTTTATTTTATAAAAGTGTTTTATTTGTGTCACTTGACACGTGTGGATTTAAATTTAAATGTTTTATTTTTGTCTCTTGGTGGGAAAGTGTTTAACTATAGTTTTTCTTAAATAATATAATGTGTTGTCATAAATATTTTGGGACTAAAATCTCTGGAGTGGTCAACATATGTTTGATCCGAAAATAAACTTCAGAGGGGTTTAAAATGGGTTAAATGAACACCTAGGGGTAGTTTAATAGGGTTTCCTAAAGCCCATAAGGTATACCTAGGGGTTAGGGGTAATTTTAGGCAAGTTTCTACTTTTAAGTGACCTTTTTTACGCTTTAAAAATTGGCTTTTTTGAGTTGTGCGAAAATTGAAAATTAGAAGTTTAAATCTAATTGAGATTTTTTCCTATTGAAATGAGAGTCTTTTTGCATGCTGCTTTACTTTCCTTTTTGGTTTTTAGAAACTTGTGAGAACTCAAAGAATGAGCTTCGTAAGGAAGATTTTGAGAATTTGAGGGTAATCACCCACTCTCTATTTTTGGAGACAAGAGAAATTTTGAAAAGAAAAGAATAGTTTTGGAATAGAAAATTTAACTAAGGGTAGAAGAAGAAGATCCGTGGATTGGGCAGCTCTTCCTCAAATATTATACTACCATTGGGCAGATTAAGGTTGGTTTGATTTTTCTTTAAAATGCCTGTTATCTTGTATGCGTTTGAATGTATGATTGGTGAAGAAATCTGAGCTTCTTGAATGGCTTGTTTTAGAATTTCATTTGAAAATTTTGCATTATGTTTTGTTGTGCTTTGGGAGTTTTCTCAAAACCTCTTACTCTTGGGAGAGAGGAGGATCTTGTGGGTGGTAGCAGTGACAACCCTCGAGTGAGAGACTCTCGTTTGAGAGCGATCACAAGGGATGTTTGTGTGACCCTTGCTACATGGCCTGTTTGTGCAATGGGGGACATAAAGAGGGTTATAAGGATAGAATGCCTTTGGGGGGCATAAGGAATAAGCGGTTGAGATTTTTGATATATTTATTGTGCCATGAGGTGGCTACTTGTTTTCTATACTTACAGTTCTCCTCAGGGTATTGGTCCACTACCACCCTTAAAAAGGACATCACCAAAGTATGGTGCTATGAAGCCAAGTTGGGAGTGTGTCTGAATCTCTATGTGTGTATTCTTGTCTTCTATGTGTTTGCATGTTTGTTACCTGTCTAGGGCTTGGTTCTCCGAGCTCGAGGGTGGCTACCAGTTAGCCTAGGCTGAGAGGTGAGCACTCCGTGGTCATATTTGTGTTTCTATTATGCAGGAATGCCAGGAGAAAAGACTAGGAAAAGTGAAAGGTTGCAAAAGAATATTATTGAAGGAATTTCAAATTTATTTGCAGTTATTAGTTTTGAAATTGATAGGAGAAATACATCCTCATTCATAGAAATGAGAGGCAAGTTGTAATTTTAAAAATAGACATGAGATTCGTTGTTGTAGTTAAATAAAGAAACATCCTGTAAATTTGCAGAATATCGTTAGAGTTGTAAAAAGCTAGATATGCTTCTATTTTCAAAAAAAAAAAGAGAATTGCTTTTTTGATTTGCATGCAATAGTTATTTTTTTTGTAATATAAAAATCAGTTTATTTAAATCTGAGTTCTTCTTTTTAGCTAAAAATCTATCTCCATTATAATTGCAGAAAATCATGAATTGTACTTGCTGTTAACATGTAAATAAAATTAGTTGTTTTATTAGTTAAGAAATCAATAAATGTATTTGTTTCAGAAAAGTATAATGCTATCCTAAAATAGTATTTCTTAAGTTTTTAAAAAAATAAATAAATAAATCTTAGAATTCTGTTTCCTGCATACCCATAGATTACAATATATAGATTTCGATATAGTTTTGGAAATATATATTTATCCATTAAAACAGACATAATCCATATTTCCTTTCCTACAATGGTATATCAAAACCTTTCATGATTACGATGTTAGTTTAAGAAAAAGAATTAAAACTATTAGTCATAAATAAATATTTAAATATATCTATATGCATGTAGAAATCATGGGTATATTTATATATATTTTTATATAAAACATGCCATATAAATACCCTACAAAACAAATGAAAAAGAGAGCTTAAGTTTATTTACCAAATATATATATATATATATATATATATATATATATATATATATATATATATAATAATTTAGCATTATCAGGTTACTTTGTTATTTTTGTTTCTTTTTAAAAAGATTTTGCATGTAAAATTAGCATTGAGAAATATATATAAATGTATATATATATATATATATAAATATATATATTTATATTATATATAAATAAATAAAAAAATTTTAAAAAAATTTAACACAAAAAAAATCGAAGCACTGTGCATCGCACAGTGAACGGCGGAGCTGCCCACTGTGCAAAGCACAGTGGACGGCGGCGCCGCACACTGTGCAGTGCACAGTGAACGGCGGGGCCGCGCACTATGCGCTGCATAGTGGGCGGAAAGGCCGAACACTGTGCAGTGCACAGTGGGTGGCCATGGCCGAGCCACCGCCAGTAACCCCTGCCTTTTCTTGAGTTCGCCCTTCGTCGTTCTCTCTCTCTCTCAGTTTGGCCCTGCAACGCGGGGTTCGAACAAAACAAAAAAATATATATAAATTATAAAAAAAAGAGAAAACCCTAGCTCAGTTAGAGCTAGGGTAGAGGGGAAGAACAAAAAAAAAATTAAGTTTAAGTTCTATTAAAAAAAAAAGAGTCAAGAAAGTAATTTTTATAATGAATTATAAATAAGAGTTTTCATGAGTTTAATTTAAAAGTTGTGGAAAAGAAATTTATATTTAAATTGGTTAGGGTTTTCATTTTAGATGGACGTGGGAATTTTTAATCCCAATTAATTATTTTTACTAAATTAACTATAGTGAAGTCTTGATTAAATAAAGGAGGAAATTAATTTCTCGAAAACTAATTTGGGTTTTGGAAGGATAATTTTCGTCATCGGTTAATGTCATGTGGAAATTAAGTTGACACTTAAATCCATTAAATTAATTAATGATTTAAAGAGAAATTTTGACAATATGACTTTATTGGAGATCAACTTTTTATCTACGCCTCCCACTTTAAATGAGTTTAATAAATTAAACTAATGACTATATTTGTTGAGGAAATAGATTAAAACATTTAAGTTTTCCGCAAATGAATTTTAATTAAGTCTCGATACTTAGTTAGTGTCAGAGTTAGTTCGATCTTTGTTATGGCCAACATGTTAACACATGTTGTGATAGCAAACGGTGTTAATTAACTAGTTGTTTTAAAAAAAAATCGCTCCATTTTTGCCCTAAATTTTGGGCATGACATTTTGGTATCAGAGCCAAGTTTCCACACTAGGAACCTTACTCCACTTACGTTTCGCCTTAGAATATTTAAATTATTTTGTTAAATTGATTTTATCAGACTTTTGAATTTAATTGAATTAATATTATTCTAAAAAAGAATTAATTAATTAATTGGCTTTATTTTCCTCTTAGGATGCCTCCGACGACGCGACAAGCTCGCAAGCACGGACGGGGTCCTAGACGTGTGCGCATAGCACACGAAGAGGTAGTGAGGGAGGCATCGGTTCTAGAGGAGAACCCAGAGGCACCTCCCGAACAGCCAAATGAACCTAACCGAGACCTCTTAGCAGCAATCCAGAATCTTATTGGCATAGTTCAGGAAAGGATCCCAGCAGAGAACCCTCAGGTTATAAGTCATGACTCTGGGAGTCATAGATCTGTTGATAGAGAACGAAGCAGGAGCCCAGCTCTGATTCCTGTAGAGAGTCAGGGTGGAAATGAGCCAGAGTCTGTGCATATGCCAGGACCACCTCCAGCGGTGGAACCAGTTTATTTTGAGAGAGCTCGTCGAGATCTAGGGGATCTCATCAGGGAGGTCATGCGCCTCCAACCACCATCCTTCGGAGGTTCTATAGATGGAGTAGAGGCCGAGGCATGGCTTCTGAGTCTTGAGAGGTGCTTTACGTTGCGTTCTTACGAGAGCAACCTGAAAGCACGTGTCGCAGTTCATCTTCTGAGAGGGACAGCCTCCACTTGGTGGAGACAGGAAGAGTACAAATGCGGATTAGTTCCTGATACTCTCACTTGGGAGATATTCACAGAGAGGTTTCATGAGAGGTACCTATCAGGAAACACTTCAGGGAGCATCGTATAGAAAAATTTCATGATCTCCAACAAAAAGGCTTGTCAGTAACCCAGTATGAGAGTAAATTCTTTGAGTTGTTGCCTTATGTAGATTATCTAAAGGATGAGAAACTTCTTGTAAACCGCTTCATCAGGGGATTAAATGCCGGTATAGCCGGGCTTGTTAGGATGTCTACTCCAGAGAGCCTTCAGGTTGCTGTAGAGAAGGCACTGATTGCCAAGGAAATTCAGGTCAGACCACAGGACAATAGGGATTGGTTTCAGAACCGAAATCCCGCACCTCAGACTTATGGATTCCAGAAACCACATTGGAAAGGAAACAACCAAAATTCTCAGGGGTCCTCCAAACCCCCTCCTCTGCAACAGACACCACAGAACCAGAGGCAGAAGCCTCCACAGTATTAGTAGGGCTCCAAGCCCAAACAGTGGCAGACTCAGGGATAGAAACGTGATCAGAGAGCACAGGGGCAATACACACAGCCGGTGGGGACTCAGCAGTCCTCTAGGGGTGGGTACAGCGGATCCAGTAGGATAGGAGGTCAGGCATTCTCTAGGCCTCAGGGTGCCTAGTTCCAGGCACAAGGTTCTTGCTTTATGTGTGGAGCCATGGGGAATATGGCGAGGGATTGCCCTCAGGGACAGGTGGCAGGGAGTCAGCGGATGGCCGCTTCAAAGAAGACAATTGGTGATATGGGCAGGTCCCATAGAGTATTCGCAGCGGTTGACAACCGCCAAGCTGAGCATCAGGGCACGATTATCGAATCTATAGGTATAATCAAAGGTAACAATGTATCTATTTTGTTTGATTCAGGAGCTACTGACTCCTTTATATCTCCATTGGTTATGGAGCGTTGCGGGCTAGTGGCAACTAGACAGGGTGTTAGTTGGGAATGGAATTAGCTTCAGGGGCTAGAGTGTCAGTGGAATCAGAGGTTAGGGCATGTCAGCTGCAGATTGGCAAGACCACCACTTTAGTAGACCTTAGAGTGACTCCACTTGGATCTTACGAAATCATACTTGGCATGGATTGGCTTTATGCCCACAGAGCCAAGATGGATTGCCGCCTGAAAAGGATCGAGTGTGAGGATGATAATGGTTCGCCCATAGTTATCACCGGGATTCAGAGGCTCGTGTCTCTTCGCATGATCTCCACAAAGCAGCTTAAGCGGAGCATGCGGAAGGGATGTCAGCTTTTTGCTATCACTATCAGTGACAGAGGAGAAGAGGAAGAAAAAGAAACATCGCTCGATGACCATCCTATCCTTAAGGGATATTCAGATGTATTTCCTTCAGAATTACCGGGAATGCCTCCTCGTAGAGAGATTGATTTTCATATAGACCTAGTACCAGGAGCTGAGCCAGTTTCCAGAGCACCTTATAAGATGACCACAAATGAGCTAAATGAACTTAAAATACAGCTTGAGGAACTCCTTGAGAAGGGTCATATTCGTCCTAGCGTATCCCCTTGGGGTGCACCAGTCATCTTCGTTAAGAAGAAGGATGGATCTCTCCGATTATGTATGGATTATCGGCAGCTAAATAAAGTAACCATCAAGAACCGATATCCTTTGCCCAGAATTGATGATTTATTCGACCAACTTCAAGGTGCCAAAGTCTTTTCCAAAATAGATCTGAAGTCAGGATACCATCAGTTGAGAATTGTGGAAAGTGATATCCACAAGACCGCATTTCGCACTAGATATGGTCACTATGAGTTTACCGTAGTCCCCTTTGGACTTACGAATGCCCCAGCAGTTTTTATGAGCCTCATGAATGGGGTCTTCCTTACCTTTCTGGACCGTTTTGTTATTGTGTTCCTCGACAATATATTGATATACTCTCGAAACGAGAAGGAGCATGAGGAACACCTGAAGTAGGTTTTGCAGTGTTTGCGGGATAACCAGTTGTTTGGCAGTCTATCGAAGTGTGCTTTCTTTTGGTCTGAGGTCAAGTACCTTGGGCATGTTATTTCCGGTGATGGGATCTCAGTTGACCCATCAAAGATTAGGGCTATTATGGATTGGCCAGTGCCTACCAGTGTGATAGAGGTTAGGAGTTTCATGGGCTTAGCAGGGTATTACCGACGTTTTGTCGAGGGTTTCTCCAGAGTCGCACACCCTATTACTTCTCTTCAGCGTAAAGGGAAGAAATTTGAGTGGACAGAGAAGTGTGAGAAGGCCTTTCAGGAACTCAAGAAGGCACTTACTAGCACTCTTATCCTTGTTGTACCAGATCCTACAGCTGACTTCATGGTTTGTACAGATGCTTCTCTAGAGGGTTTAGGAGCAGTTCTTATGCAGGATGGTAGGGCCATAGCTTTCGAGTCTAGGAAACTTAAGACTCATGAACTTAATTATCCCACTCATGACCTTGAGCTCGCAGCAGTAGTGCATGCACTTGTGAGGTGGAGACACTTCCTTCTAGGCCATCACTTTGAGTTGCATTCAGATCATCAGAGTCTTCAGTACATCTTCACTCAGCCGAACCTTAATGCACGTCAGAGGAGATGGATGGAGTTCTTGTGCGAATATGATTTTGACATTCACTACATCAAGGGAAAGGAAAATGTAGTTGCAGATGCCTTGAGTAGGAGACGTCATGAAGTTTACACCATATCCATGGGCACGGATTTGAGAGACCGTATACTTCAGCACTTGTTAGAGGATGGATGGTATGCAGAGGTTTGTCAGGTATTACAATCTCAGGTTACTCTAGAAGGGAGATATGTGGATTATTCTTTGAAGTTCGATGGACTGTTATGCCACAGAGGGTGCATTTATGTACCTTCCTTCGGAGGGTTGCGAGAGTTCATTGTCATGGAGGCTCATAGAGCTCCTTATGCAGTGCATCCCGGGGTTAAGAAGTTGCATGCTGACTTGAGGCAGTTGTATCATTGGCTGGGAATGCAGCAGCTCATTGCTGAGATAGTAGCTCGATGCCTTGAGTGTCAGAGGGTAAAGGTGGAGCACCGCCATCCAGGTGGGTTGCTCCAGTCTCATGCTATACCAGAGTGGAAGTGGGATACTATATCCATGGATTTCATCATTGGTCTTCCTATGTCTTCTCGTCGCCATGATGCTATCTTGGTGACAGTTGACAAGTTGACCAAAGTAGCTCACTTTTCACCAGTTCGTACTACATTCACAGCTCCAGCAGTAGCACAGGTGTTCTTGCGAGACATTGTTAGAATTCATGGTGTACCCCGCAAGATTATATCTGACAGGGATTCTCTTTTCACTTCTTCCTTTTGGAAGTCATTGCAGGCAGCTATGGGCACTAAGCTCAATTTTAGTACAACCTATCACCCAGAGATAGATGGTCAGATAGAGAGGGTCAATCAGGTGTTAGAGGATATGCTTCGCATGTACGTCATGGATCATCAGACCCGGTGGGAGGAGTATCTTCCCTTAGTCGAGTTTGCCTATAACAATGGGCATCATACTTCTTTGGGGATGCCACCCTATCAGCATTATATGGCAGGCCTTGTAGGATGCCCTTGAGTTGGGATCGCATAGAGGATAGAGTTTCTATTGGTCCTAAGATAGTTTGGGATATGGAACAGCAGGTGGATTTGATTAGGTAGCATCTCAGAGAGGCTCAGGATAGACAGAAGAAATATGCTGATGCAAAGAGGATAGATCGTAGCTACTTGGTTGGAAACAGAGTTTTCTTGAGAGTGCGACCGCATAAGAGTCCAATCTATTACGGAAAGGGTTCTAAGCTCGCACCTCGCTTTGTAGGACCTTTTGAGATTCTTGAGAGGATAGGCCCAGTTGCCTACCGTTTAGCTTTGCCACCTAGCCTGTCACGCATCCACGATGTGTTTCATGTATCAGTTTTGAGAAAATATATCTATGATGAGTCTCACATTTTAGATTGGGATGCCTTGCAAGTGGAGTCGGATGGGCAGCTAGCTTTGGAGCCCATTTGCATTTTGGCACGCCAGACGTTGTCCCTTCGAGGTTGAGAGCTGGACCAGGTTAGGGTCTAGTGGGATTGTTATGATGAGTTTACAGCTTCATGGGAGGACACAACACGTATGAGATCAGAGTACCCCCACCTCTTTGATGAACTCCAGGAGGAAGTTCATGCCTAGAGGGGGAGGATGTGAGGCCTCACCTGGACTCAGTCTGACATTCAGTGGATTTTATATTTAGACTATTATGGATACTTTATTTTGATGCATTTTGAGACTTAGAACTTATATGATTTGAGGATTTGGATAACATTGCTATGATTTGATGATTTACTTATATGCTTTATGAGATAGAACACTACATGATTGTTAGATAGGATGATATTGCAATGATAGATGTCGTTATTGAATTTGCAGGACTTTACTATGATAATAGAACTTTGATGTATGGTTAAGTTTATGTGAATTGGGATAAAATTGCTTATGTGAAATTGCTTGATAAAAGATGTATTTAATCTGTGCAGATGAAAATTGTATGGAAGTGATGATGTGTATTGTTATTCCTTTGAATTATATTATATGTGGATATTTGAAAGTACTAATGTGTAAATTGAGATGCGCAGGAAATTTACCATGTGACCATGGAAAATTACGGAGAACCAAACCTAGACTTATGTATGTTCGTAAGCCAGGGGTTGTCTATTTGGAGAGACAACACCCCGTTTGTGTTGTATTTTATCTGTAACAGTATATGTTGCATGAGTGTTAAGTGTTATTTAAATTTAATGTGTAAAAACCACAAGAGACAATTTCATGTTTTATTTTGTAAAAGTGTTTTATTTGTGTCACTTGACACATGTGTGGATTTAAATTTAAATGTTTTATTTTTGTCTCTTGGTGGTAAAGTGTTTAACTATAGTTTTTCTTAAATAATATAATGTGTTGTCATAAATACTTTGGGAATAAAATCTCTGGAGTGGTCAACATATGTTTGACCCGAAAATAAACTTCAGAGGGATTTAAAATGGGTTAAATGAACACCTAGGGGTAGTTTAATAGGGTTTCCTAAAGCCCATAAGGTATACCTAGGGGTTAGGGGTAATTTTAGGCAAGTTTCTACTTTTAAGTGACCTTTTTGATGCTTTAAAAATTGGCTTTTTTGAATTGTGCGAAAATTGAAAATTAGAAGTTTAAATCTAATTGAGATTTTTTCCTATTGGAATGAGAGTCTTTTTGCATTCTGCTTTACTTTCCTTTTTGGTTTTTAGAAACTTGTGAGAACTCAGAGAATGAGCTTCTTAAGGAAGATTTTGAGAATTTGAGGGTAATCACCCACTCTCTATTTTTGGAGACAAGAGAAATTTTGAAAAGAAAAGAATAGTTTTGGAATAGAAAATTTAACTAAGGGTAGAAGAAGAAGATCCGTGGATTGGGCAGCTCTTCCTCAAATATTATACTACCATTGGGCAAATTAAGGATGGTTTGATTTTTCTTTAAAATGCCTGTTATCTTGTATGCGTTTGAATGTATGATTGGTGAAGAAATCTGAGCTTCTTGAATGGCTTGTTTTAAAATTTCATTTGAAAATTTTGCATTATGTTTTGTTGTGCTTTGGGAGTTTTCTCAAAACCTCTTACTCTTGGGAGAGAGGAGGATCTTGTGGGTGGTAGCAGTGACAACCCTCGAGTGAGAGACTCTCGTTTGAGAGTGATCACAAGGGATGTTTGTGTGACCCTTGCTGCATGGCCTGTTTGTGCAATGGGGGTCATAAGGAGGGTTATAAGGCTAGAATGCCTTTGGGGGGCATAAGGAATAAGGGGTTGAGATTTTTGATATATTTATTGTGCCATGAGGTGGCTACTTGTTTTCTATACTTGTAGTTCTCCTCATGGTATTGGTCCACTACCACCCTTAAAAAGGACATCACCAAAGTGTGGTGTTATGAAGCCAAGTTGGGAGTGTGTCTGAATCTCTGTGTGCGTATTCTTGTCTTCTATGTGTTTCATGTTTGTTACCCGTCTAGGGCTTGGTTCTCCGAGCTCGGGGGTGGCTACCAGTTAGCCTAGGCTGGGAGGTGAGCACTCCGTGGTCATATTTGTGTTTCTATTATGCAAGAATGCCAGGAGAAAAGACTAGGAAAAGTGAAAGGTTGCAGAAGAATATTATTGAAAGAATTTCAAATTTATTTGCAATTATTAGTTTTGAAATTGATAGGAGAAATACATCCTCATTCATAGAAATGAGAGGCAAGTTGTAATTTTAAAAATAGACATGAGATTCGTTGTGGTAGTTAAATAAGGAAACATCTTGTAAATTTGCAGAATATCGTTAGAGTTGTAAAAAGCTAGATATGCTTCTATTTAAAAAAAAAGAAAAGAGAATTGCTTTTTTGATTTGCATGCAATAGTTTTTTTTTTTGCAATATAAAAATCAGTTTATTTAAATCTGAGTTCTTCTTTTTAGCTAAAAATCTATCTCCATTATAATTGTAGAAAATCATGAATTGTACTTGCTGTTAACATGTAAATAAAATTAGTTGTTTTATTAGTTAAGAAATCAATAAATGTATTTGTTTCAGAAAAGTATAATGCTATCCTAAAATAGTATTTCTTAAGTTTTTTTTAAAAATAAAAATAAATCTTGGAATTCTGTTTCCTGCATACCCATAGATTACAATATATAGATTTCGATATAGTTCTGGAAATATATATTTATCCATTAAAATAGACATAATCCATATTTCCTTTCCTACAATGGTATATCAAAACCTTTCATGATTACGATGTTAGTTTAAGAAAAAGAATTAAAACTATTAGTCATAAATAAATATTTAAATATATCTATATGCATGTAGATATCATGGGTATATTTATATATATATCTATATAAAACATGCCATATAAATACCCTACAAAACAAATGAAAAAGAGAGCCTAAGTTTATTATGAGATTACTTTGTTATTTTTGTTTCTTTTTAAAAAGATTTTGCATGTAAAATTAGCATTGAGAAATATATATAAATGTATATATTTATATTTATATATATATATATATATATAAATATATATATTTATATTATATATAAATAAATAAAAAAATTTAAAAAAAATTTAACACAAAAAAAACCAAAGCACTGTGCATCGCATAGTGAACAACGGAGCCACGCACTGTGCAAAGCACAGTGGACGGCGGCGCCGTACACTGTGCAGTGCATAGTGAATGGCGGGGTTGCGCACTATGTGGTGCATAGTGGGCGGCAAGGCCGAACATTGTGCAGTGCACAGTGGGCGGCAAGGCCGAACACTATGCAGTGCACAGTGGGCGGCCATGGCCGAGCCGCCGCTAGTAACCCCCGCGTTTTCTTGAGTTCGCCCTTCGCCGTTCTCTCTCTCTCTTAGTTTGGCCCTGCAATGCGGGGGTTTGAACAAAACAAAAAAATATATATAAATTATAAAAAAAAGAGAAAACCCTAGCTCTGTTAGAGCTAGGGTAGAGGGGAAGAACAAAAAAAAAATTAAGTTTAAGTTCTATTAAAAAAAAGAGAGTCAAGAAAGTAATTTTATAATGAATTATAAATTAGAGTTTTCATGAGTTTAATTTAAAAGTTGTGGAAAAGAAATTTATATTTAAATTGGTTAGGGTTTTCATTTTAGATAGACGTGGGAATTTTTAATCCCAATTAATTATTTTTACTAAATTAACTATAGTGAAGCCTTGATTAAATAAAGGAGGAAATTAATTTCTCGAAAACTAATTTGGGTTTTGGAAGGATAATTTTCCTCATCGGTTAATGTCATTTGGAAATTAAGTTGACACTTAAATCCATTAAATTAATTAATGATTTAAAGAGAAATTTTGACAATATGACTTTATTGGAGATCAACTTTTTATCTACGCCTCCCACTTTAAATGAGTTTAATAAATTAAACTAATGACTATATTTGTTGAGGAAATAGATTAAAACATTTAAGTTTTCCGCAAATGAATTTTAATTAAGTCTCGATACTTAGTTAGTGTCAGAGTTAGTTAGATCTTTGTTATGGCCAACATGTTAACACATGTCGTGATAGCAAACAGTGTTAATTAACTAGTTGTTTTAAAAAAATCGCTTCGTTTTTGCCCTAAATTTTGGGCATGACAATGATAGAAAGAGTACCACTGGCGCTGCATTCTTTCTTGGTAGAAGATTGATTTCACGGATAAGCAAGAAGCAGAGTTGTACATCTTTATCAACAGCAGGATCAGAATATGTTGCAACAACAACTAATTGTACTCAAGTATTATGGATTAAGTAAATGTTGAAGGAGATAAAGGTAAAATGCAAAGAACTAATAATCATTTATTATGATAATTCAGCAGTAATTGGTATATCAAACAAATCTGGTATTTAACTCTAATACTAAGCATGTTTCTATCGAAAATAATTTTCTGAAAGAGAATGATGAAGCAAAAGAAGTAAGATTGGTTTATGTGAATACTAAAGAGAAGATTGCAGATATCTTTACAAAACCTTTGCCTAAGGAAACCCTTGAATATCTCAGAAAGTAGCTTGGGGTAATATCCTCACTGACAGAGACTTAGATGATTGAAGACTGGCATCAAACCGGCAAAAACTAACAAATAAATCCTTTTTCAGCTTTGATGGAGAAGAGCTACTTCTCAGGGGGAGTAGTTGGTTGTATGTTCTGGTATTTCTTCTTAACTACTTTGGCATTTGATGTCAAAGGGGGGGAGATATCTATGGAAGAAAAACATTATTCATTGGAGGAGAGACATTACTCATTGGGGGAGAGATATATACCCTTTGTATTTTGGTTTTGATTTCTGGTATTGATCTATTCTGGAGATTGTTGGTTTTTGGTTTTTGGCATTTTTTTTTGGCACTTATATGTTTTTCCATCTAGTGTTGCCATCAATGCCAAAGGTGGAGATTGTTGGTATTATGGATGTGTTGCATTAGTTTTGTCATTGATGTCAACACTTATCCTTCTGGAGATCTACATTGTTTATTTGGCACTATGGTTATATTGGTTTACTGTTGAACCGACACATTGTGTTCACCAGCAAGGTTAGTGAATTTTACACAGTCACCAGTATATGCTCACCGACAGGTTATATGTTTCACCGGTACTAATGATGACTTATTATCATCTGGAGATCACTTGATTATGTCGAATACATGGTTTGGATACTTGGTTTTTGGTGTTTTGGTTATTGGTCTAATCGGGTTGACATATTTGTTGTTACCGACAGATTGGTTTAGGTTATGGACCGATATACGTTATCTACTCTAGATTAGCTGACACGTTATGGAGATGATTTATTGATTAGATATTGTTGTAAATGTATTGAGCTGACATGTTGTATCGCATCAAGACTTATTTGTAATTGATTTAATTGTAATATTATTAGTGAGCCGACCTACACATTTGGTCTTAGGTTTTGTATAAATGTAAGATCTCATTTGTGAGATGAAGTGTGGAAGTATGGTATGATCATGGTATGTGCAAATATTGAAGATCAAATGAGCAGATCATAGAGCGAATCAAGAAGACATCATTTGAAGGTTAAAGGAAGGTTTGAAGGTGTTTATTAGAGCTTAAACCGGTACTGAATCTAGCATTGCAGATGCACTTTGAAGTAGTACAATATTCTAGGATTTAACCATCCTACTGTAGTCATTACGACTCCCATTTGAGCTTTGTGCTCTAGGCAGTTGGCCTTTCTACATGTGTAGATCCCATTTGTATACACATACTATCTGTAGTAGTATCATCTAATTGTGGGTAAGGTTTCCCACCGTGGTTTTTCCCCTTATAGGGTTTCCACATCAAAAATATTTGTGTTATGTATTGTGGATGTTGTTTCTCTTTCCGTTTCATGCATTAAGTTTCACCGGTATTGATATTAACTGCTAATTTTTTAACCGACATTAAGTTTGGTTTACTAGTATTAAGTATTAAGTTCGAATAAGTTATAATTGGGTTGAAATTCATTGACAATTGATTCACCCCCCCCTTCTCAGTTGTCCTTCCGGTTCCTAAAAATTTGCTAGCTCCTCCTTTGTAGATACATGCTCCAATAACACATCTATACTCTGCACTTTCTCTCTCATGAAATGATATTTCAGCTCAATGTACTTGGTTCTAGCATGCAAAACTGGGTTCTTTGAAATATTTATGGCACTGGTGTTGTCACATAAGATCTTTACTGGATCTATAACCTTCAATTTGAATCCTTCAAGAATGTGTTTCATCCAGATAGCCTGGGTATAATTCATATATGATGCAACATACTCAGCTTCAGTAGTGGACTATGATATACAACTCTTCTTCTTGCTACTCCATGAGATAAGTCTTCCTCCAAGAAAGAATGCACCACCGATTGTGCTCTTCCTATCATCAACATTACCTACCCAATCTGCATCTGTATAAACCTTCAAATAAAAGTTACCTGCATATGGATACCATAATCCATAGTCAATAGTACCTTTCAAATATCTAAGTATCCTCTTGGTTGCTATCAAATGTGTCTCCTTTGGATTCTTCTAAAATCTGGCAACTAAACCAACTACATGAGAAATATCTGGTCAATTGTGAACAACATAATGCAATTTCCCTATCATTGACATGTACTCATTTTCATCAACATATGCGGCTTCATACTCCTTGGATAATTTATAACCTTTAACCATTGGTGTCCCAACTGGTTTACAGTCACTCATTCCAAATGTCTTCAATACCTCTTTCACATACTTAGACTATGTGATAAAAATACCACTCTTCATCTATTGAATTTGCAAACCTATGAAGAATTTTACCCCTCCCACTAGAGATATTTCAAATTCATTTTTCATCTCATTTGCAAAGTCATCACTCATGTCATCATTGCCTCCAAATATGATATCATCCACAAACACTTCACTAACCAGTATCTTATCTCCTTCAGATTTCAGATATATATTGTTGTCTTCACTCATTTTCTGAAAACCTATCTTCATCAAGTATGATTGTAGCCTTTCATACCATTCTCTTGGTGCTTGCTTCAAACCATATAGTTCCTTGTGTAATTTACACATCACATTCTTTTCATCAGTCAAAGCATAACCATACGGTTGCTCAATGTATACTTCTTCTTCTAGTATTCCATTAAAAATGTTGACTTCACATCCATTTGATATACTTTGAATCCCTTATATGCTACAAATGCAAGTAGATTCCTAACACCTTCCAATCTAGCAACTGGTGCAAAAGTCTCACCATAGTCTTCTCCTTCTTCCTATGCATATCCTTTGCATACTAATCTAGCTTTGTTTCTGACTACTACTCCATCTTCATTCAATTTTTTCCTGAATACCTATTTAGTACCTATCACATTTTTATTCATCAGTCTGGGTACTAGGGTCCAGGTGTTGTTCTTCTCAATCTGGTAAAGCTCCTCCTCCACAACTTTATTCTAGTGATAATCTCCAAATGCTTCCTTAGCATTTCTAGGCTCAATAGTAGAGATCATGCAATAATTTTCTCTTATTATTCTTCGGGTAGATACTCCAGCATCTTTATCTCCAATAATCTAGTCAGGATTATGATTGAGTCTCACATACCTTGGAATAAAATGATCATTTCCTTTGAGTTCTTCTTCATTATCATCATCTTCTTCTAAATCTAACTATTCCAATTGAACTATTACTATAGCATTCACTTTATCAACTTCTGGTTTCATCGGTTCTAGTTCCAAAATCAGAATACAAGGATCTTCACCCTTCTTCTCCTCATTGGTTTCTCCTAAGACTTCAGGATACTCATCCACTCGAACATCAGCACTTTCAATGATTCTCTATGTCCAGTTGTTGTAAAATTTGTAGGCCTTACTCTTGGTGGAGTAACCAAGGAATATGCCTTCATCACTTTTAGCCTCAAACTTACTAACATAGTCACCTCTCTTGATAAAGCATTTACTACCAAAAATCTTAAAATAACTTACATTAGATGATCTACCATACCAATATTTATAAGGAGTCTTATCCTTACCTCTCTTAACCAATATCCGGTTCATAGTGTAGACAGATGTGCTGACAACTTCTCTCAAAAAATTTTTTGCTACACCTCCTTGTATAAGCATCATTCTAGTAGCTTCAACAACTGACCGATTGTTCCTCTCTACAATACCATTTTACTATGGTGTCCTTGGTTCAAAAAGTTGCACCTTTATTCCATTGTCTTCAAAATATCTAGTGAATTCCTCTGAAGTAAATTTGCCACCTTGATCAGTCCTTGGGCACTTTATCTTCTTTACACTTTCCTTTTTAGCTAATGCCCTAAATGCCTTGAACTTACTAAAGGATTTTGTTTTGTCCTTCAAGAATGTGACCCACATCATTCTTGAGCAATCATTAGTGAACATCATAAAATATATGTCACCTTGAATATGTTTAGTCCTTATTGGTCCACAGAGGTCTGTATGAACCAAATCTAACAGATGTTTTATTGAATAAGATTTGCTCTTAAAAGTTGAGGATGCCATCTTTCCCAACTAACATTCCTTACACAGAGCATTCACCAGTTTTTCCAAATGAGGCAAACCTCTTACCGACTTGGACCTACTAACCTTAACAATGTTATCAAAATTTATATGACAAAATCTCTGATGCCAAAGCCAACTGTCATCTACTTTAGCAATTAAACAGTTGTTGACTTTAGGATTTAGGTGAAATAGGTTACCTTTTGTCTTCTTGTTGGTTCCAATTATTTCACCTTTGTTCCTATAGATTTTGCACATTCCATTCTTGAATTCCAATGGATAACCTTTGTCGTTGAGTTGAGCTACACTTAAAGATTGTGCTTTAATCCTTCAACCCAGTAGACATCATCTGCACTTCTTTTTTCATTAAGAGAAATAGTTCCCTTTCCTTTTACCATGCAGGGTGAGTCATTTCCAAATCTTACAACTCCTCCATCGAATTCCTTCAAAGTAATAAATTTACTCTGATCACCGGTCATGTGGTGTGAACAACCACTATCAATGATCCAATCATCAAAATCATCCATGTGAGAAACTAATTCTTTCTGATTGGATGTTTCCTCTTTAATGGAAATAAGGACAATACCTTCATTAGCATCTCCCTCAGATTCCTCATTAGTGATACCAGCATCAATTGCAATGAGACAATCTATTTTGCCTTTTCCTTGGTACTTATTGTACTTCTCACACTTATGCTCATTGTCACCATTAGGATAGTTAGTTGCAGTGTTTCCAATCTTGTTACGTGCAAAACATTTCAAAGGTAATTTACCTCTAAAACTTACCGGTACCTCTAGGCAATCACTTGGCCAACAATGCTTCAAGATCAATCAAATTGTCATCATCATCAACTTCTTTGTTGGATCTAGATTCATAGTTGTGACTGACATCTTTACTTTTCCTCATAGAAGGGTCAAAAATTGAAGCTCTAAATGCAGATTTGGATTTCTAAACACTACCATCAAAACCATTTAATTCAAATGCAGTAAGCTTACCAATGATAGATTCAAGGGTCACCTTAGTTTTATCAATAGACTTTAGCTCCTGAATGGCTGCAACTCAGATAACATAGACTGGTAGAAGGGTTCTCAACACCTTACTAACCATTGTGCCATCTTCCACTTTACTACCAGCACTCTTGATCTCACCAACTATCTCTTTGATCCTCTGACCATACTATTGTATATTCTCACCTTCAGCCATTTGCATGTCATCAAATTTTCTTCTTAGACTCTCTTCTTTGACAATCTTCACATCCTCATCACCGCTATAGATTTCTTCAAGTTTCTTCCACACCTCATATGTAGTCTCCAAACCATAGACATCAACATACTTTGAATCAGATAAAGAACTGATAATGGCCTCCAATGCTTGATTATTTTCTTGTTCCTCTTTCTTCTGATCATCAGTCATAATCCCACTAGGTGCAACATATTGAGTACCAACATGTTCCTAGTATTGATTTCCTAGACTCTTGATATATATTTTGATTATATCACTCCATATTCTATGGTTTTCTCTATTAAGCTTCAGACCTCCTTTCTTCATCATGTTCTTCAAGATCTTTACCTCAAGCTATTAGGATTAGACCTTAGAGGACCTAAAATGCTCTGATTCCAATTGATGGTATGATGAATCATCAAGGATCTGGTAAACTACTAAGAGGGGGAGATGAATCAGTAGATAGAAAACTGATCTAAACTTTTCACCAAACAAAAACAACCTCTCAAGTCAAACTCATAACTGACAAATTGCAATATCACTATCAAGTAAACCAATTGACTTTCATAAAATAATAACAGTAAAACAACTCTAAAACTCTCAAAACCTTTTAACCAAAATATCTAAATACTTTACTGACAAAAGTAAAATCTCATTTCAGATTATTGTCGATCATCATATCATATCTAATTGGATTTAGTTGTTAAGCAAATTAACCATATCAAACATAACCACAAAAACATTCACCACTTGACACAATGATTTTGACATGGAAACCCAAATGGGAAAAACCACAATGCGGATGAATACCCACAAATATTCTGAACTCTTCTGAAGTTTTCCCTATTAGGAGCCAATCCTATTAAAGATTTACAATAAGTCATGTTAAGAAAGTGTTAGGTCCCAGAGGCAACTGAGAGGGGGGGGTGAATCAGTTGTCTAATAAATACAAACCAAAACTAACTTAACCAAACTTAATGCTTAATACCGGTAAACCAAACTTTAATGCCGGTAGACAGTTTAATAGTTAATTGCAATACCGGTAAAGTTTAATGCATGAACCAGAAAGACAATAACATCCACAACACATAGCATAGATATTTGCACGTGGAAACCCTATAAGGGGAAAAACCATAGTGGGAAACCTTACCTACAATCAGATGATACTACTGCAAATAGTATGTGTGTACAATATGGAGTTTGCACATGCAGAAAGGCCAACTACCTAGAGCTCACTACTCAATCACAAAATGGGAGTCACACTGACTACAATTGAATGGTTAAATCCAATAATAATTTACTGCTCAAAATAGCATCTTCATAAGTTGGATTCAATACCCGTTAAGCTCTGATTTGCCTTCTTCAAACTATCCTTCAATCTTGAATGATGTCTGTGTGTATAGCTCTGCTTATATTCACATATACCTCATTACAATCCTTTTTCCAATCCTATATCAATCTCATAAATGAGATCTTACTTTTATACCATAACCTAAGACCAAATGAGTAGGTCGGCTCACTAAAAGATATTACAATAAAATCAATTAAAATTGAATTGATATGCGATGCATGATGTCGGCTCAATGTATTTATAATAACAATAAATCATCTTCATGACGTGTCATGCCGATTTGGAATAGATATGCTTGTCGGTCCATAACCTAGACCTATTTGCCAGAAACAACAAATATGCAAACCTGATTAGACCAATGAATAAATCACCAAAACAAAGTGTCCAAACAATGTCTTCGACATAACTAGGCAATCTCCAAGTCAATCCAAGTGTCGACAAACAATATAACCTATCGGTGAACAATATACCAGGGACTGTGCATAAGTCACTGAACATGTCGGTGAACATAACCAAAGATCTCCAAGTGTTGATAAGTGTTGACATCAATGAAAACCATATCAACATATCCAAAATACCAACAATCTCCCCCTTTGGCATTGATGGGAACACAAGATGGAAAAACCATCTAAGTGCCAAAGCAGAAATGCCGAAAACCAAAAAACCAACAATCTCCAAAAGAGATCATCAAAATACAGATAGAGAGAGTAACAATCTCTCCCCCAATGAATAATCTCTCCCCAAAATATAATGTGTTTTTCCATATCCATATCTCTCCCCCTTTGACATCAAATGCCAAAGCAATACAAAACCAAATACAATCAGTTCAAAGAACTTGTCACAAAATACCAACTTATCAATTTATCCAACTACTCCCCCTGAGAAGTAGCTATCCTCATCAAAGCCGGAAAAAGATTTCTCTGTTAATTCTATTGTTTGATGACAATCATCAACTTTCTAAGTCTCTACTGGTGGGGGTATAACCCCAAGCTGCTCTCTAAGATACTCAAAAGATTCTTTAGGAAAAGGCTTATTAAAGATATCTGCAATCTTCTCTTTAGTATTCACATAAACCAATTTCACTTCTTTTGCTTCAACATTCTCTTTTAGAAAATTGAATTTGATAGAAACATGTTTAGTTTTTGAGTGAAATACTGGATTATTTGATATATCAATTGCTACCATATTATCACAGTAAATTGTTATAGGTTCCTTGCATTTTATCTTTATGTTCGTCAACATTTTCTTAATCCATAATACCCATGTACAGTTAGTTGTTGCTGCAACATATTCTAATTCTTCTATTGATAAAGGTGTGCAACTTTGTTTCTTTCTCAACCAAGAGATTAGTCTACTACCAAGAAAGAATGCTCGGCCAGTGGTACTTTTTCTATCATCTACATCTCCTGCCCAATTTGCATCTGTGTATGCACATAAATCAAAGTTTTCATCTCTAGGATACCATAAACCAAGATTTGTAGTTCCTTGTAGATACCGAAAAATCCTTTTCATTGCTGATTCATGATTTTATTTAGGATTACTCTAAAACCTTGAAACAATACATATTGCATTCATAATATCAGGTCTGGTTTGTGTCAAATATAGTAAACCTCCTATCATAAACTTGTACCTAGTCAGACTAACAAGTGTTGATTCATCCTTCAAAGATAGATTATCAGTTGTAGTCATAGGTGTGCTTACCAGTTTAGAGTTTTCCATGCCAAATTTCTTAAGTAATTCCTTCAAGTACTTTGATTCCTTTATGAATATACCTTTATTAGTCTATGAGATCTGCAATCCTAAAAAGAATTTTATCTCCCCAATCATAGACATTTCAAATTCTTCCTGCATCTTATTAGAAAAGTCTTTATACAATCCATCTTCTCCTCCAAAGATTATATCATCAACAAAAACTTCAATAACCAAGATATTATCATTTGTTACTTTGTAATATAGATTGATTACCTTTAGTGAAACCAATCTTCAAAAGATATTTGTCCAATCTAGTATACCAAGCTCTAGGAGCTTGCTTCAATCCATATAAAGATTTCCTTAACCTGCAAATCATATCCTTGTCATCTGTCAAAGAAAATCCATCAGGTTTTTCAATGTAAACTTCTTCTTCTAGATCACCATTTAGAAATGCACAATTAACATCCATTTGATATACTCTATAGTTTTTGTGTGCTACAAAAGCTAAGAATAATATGACTGCCTCAATTCTAGCTACTGATGAAAAGGTTTCATTATAATCAATTCCTTCTTTCTGTGAATATCCCTTACACACTAATCTTTCTTTATTTCTGAATACCCATTTAGTTCCAATTACATTTTTGTCTTTAGGCTAGGGAACTAATGTCCATGTGTTATTCTTTTCAATTTGTTCCAATTCATCTTCCATAGCTTTAATCCAGTGTTTATCTTCACATGCCTCATTAATTGATGATGGTTCAATTTGAGAAATAAGACATACCTCTTCATTTGCCAATCTTCCTCTAGTCATAACTCCTTGATATTTGTTCCCAATTATCTGATTTTCAGAGTGATTCTATCTTACATATCAGGGTGTTTTCACTTGTTGTTGTTCCTCAGTCACTATGGAATTCTCAGACGATGTCAGTGTGACTGGATCAACATTCTTTACCGGTGTACTCATTGTAGGTTCATTTGATATTATCTCTATTTCTGGTTTAGAGTCCAAGTACCTTGAGTTATCTCTAAATTGTTCATCAATCTTCACATTTGCACTCTCAATGATTTTTTGCAATCTCTTATTAAAACATCTATATGCCTTTCTCTTAGATGAATAACCAAGAAATATTCCTTCATCACTTCTAGGATCAAATTTTCCAATATACTCCTCTCTTCTAATATAACATTTGCTTCCAAATATTCTAAAATATTTAAGAGTAGGAGTATTACCAAACCATAGTTCATGAGGGGTCTTACTGGTTCACCTTTGATGTGAACTCTGTTGAATGTATAAACAGTTGTATTGACTGCTTCTCTCCAATACACATGAGGTAGATTTGCTTCTGATATCATGCTTCTAGCTGCATCCAAAATAGTTTTGCTCTTTCTTTCCACAAATCTATTTTGTTGGGGTGTCTGAGGTGCTGATAGCTATCTTTCAATTCCATTCACTTCATAGAATTTATTAAATTCCTTAGATGTGAATTCACCTCCTTGATCTGATCTCAAACATTTGATTTTCTTACCAGTTTCATTCTCTACCATCACCTTGTATAGTTTGAATTTCCCAAAAGCTTCTGATTTCTCCCTGAGAAAAGTAACCCAACACATTCTAGAATAATCATCAATGATTAGCATAAAATATCTATCTCCTTGCAAACTTCTAGTTCTTGTTGGACCACATAAATCAGTATGAATTAAGTCAAGAACATTATTGGATTTTTTTGGTATACTCTTAAATGTTGCTCTAACTTGTTTTCCAAATTGACATTCCTTACATACCGGATTGTGAGGCTTAACAATCTTACATATATCTCTTACTGCCTTAATTGTATTGATCTTCACAATGCAATCAAAATTTACATGACATAGTCTCTTATGCCATAGCCAACTTTCATCAATATGTGCAATCAAGCATGTCTTCTCATTGTTATTCAAATGAAAGATATTACCTCTAGTTTGATTGTCGGTTGTAATTTCCAAACCAGTTCTATTCATGATTTTGCATTTACCATTATTGAATTGTAATTGAAATCCCTTTTTAGCTAATTGACCAACACTCAAAAGATTATGTTTCAAACCTTCAACATAGTAAACATTATCAGTATTATGCTTACCACCAAAAGATATAGTGCCTTTTCCTCTGATCAAACAAGCTTTGTCATCTCCAAATCTTACTAGACCTCCATTATATTTCTGAAAGGTTAAGAATTTACTCTTATCATCAGTCATATGATGTGAACATCCAGAATCAACAATACATTCATCTTTATCTTCAATTTTAGCTGCCAGGGCCTGCTCTATCGGTTGAATAGTAGGTGTCGATTGATCTTCTGTTATAGAAACAAAAGCCCATCCATTGTTTGTTGGTTCCTCTTCAGAATCATCAGTAACTCCTTCATCAGCATAGTAACATGATTTGTCTCTATTCTTCTTAAATCTGTATCTCTGATATTCAGAGTTAGGCTTATATGTCCTTTTATCTTCTTCTTTCAATCTTGCATCTCTATCAGGACACGCAGATGCAATATGCCCAATCTTATTATAGTTAAAACATTTAAATGGTGCTTTACCTTCATACTTACTTCCAACTGGACCTTTAGGCATTTTCCTTGCAAATAGTGCTTCAAGTTCTTCCAGTTATTCATTCTCCTTTCTAATTTCTTCAAGTTCTGTTGCATAAAAGGCTTTCAAATCAGATTTCTCAAATGATGATGATGCCTTGAAAGCTAAATTTTTCTTAATAGTAGCAACATAACCAAATTCCTCAAGTTCAAAAGCTAAAATTTTTCCAACCAAAGTGTCTCTAGATACTGATGTATTAGGCATTGTTCTCAATTCATTAATAGCAGTAACTTTCATTTTATATGCCAGTGGCAATTCTCTTAAAACTTTAGAAAAAATTTCATCTTCACTTAAGGTTCCTCCACAATATTGTATACCCAAAAAAATTTCATTTACTCTTTCCATAAAAAGCAGAAATCCTTTCATCTTCTTCCATTTTTCAGATTTTCATACCTGACCCAGAAGTATTCCAGTTTTGCAATTTTGACTGTGGTATCACCTTCATTCAATGTTTCCAATTTGTCCCAAATATCTTTAGCAGTAGATCTATCTGATAATCCCATGATTTGTTGATCTGATAATGCGCTCAAAAGTGCTTCTCTTTCTTTGCAATCATTTTCCTCATCTTTAGCCAAGGTTGGTGGAATAGGTTGACCATGAGTAGGAACAACATAGCCATTCTTTGTAACATCCCAAATGTCCTTTCCAATGAAATTCAAATGTGTTTCCATTCTGATCTTCCATATGCCATAGTTAGTTCCATCAAGCTTCAGACTGTCTTTCCTAAAATAGTTAGAGGACATTGGATCTTCTTAAGCTATTAAACTTTTGCAAAAAGAGGACTAGGCTCTTATACCAATTGTTAGGTCCCAGAGGCAACTGAGGGGGGGGGGGGGGGGTGAATCAGTTGTCTAATAAATAAAAACCAAAACTTGAATGTCGGTAGATAGTTTAACAGTTAATTGTAGTATCGATAAAGTTTAATGCATGAACCAGAAAGACAATAACATCCACAACACATAACACAGATATTTGCATGTGGAAACCCTGTAAGGGAAAAAATCATGGTGTGAAAACTTACCCAAAATCAAATGATACTACTACAAATAGTATGTGTGTACAATATGGAGTCTGCACATGCAGAAAGGCCAACTACCTAGAGCTCACTGCTCAATCACAAAATGGGAGTCACACTGACTACAATTGGATGGTTAAATTCAATGATAATTGTAGACGTCTAAAAATGGTCAATGCTTGTAGAATCATACTCTAACATTTGCGCATTGCCTTATTTTAGGGTTTTTTGCGTCGTATTAACATTTCTCCTATGTTGCGCACTTGGTCTTTATCATTTGTGAGCATTGAGTCCTTCTTCTACATTCTTCATTCGTCTCGCTTTCGAATTTGATCTTGTTAATAACAATCTTCAATCATGATTTTGGTCGCTCTTATCCTATCGCATCAATGTGCGTGCTCATTTGTCATATTTTGACATCGTCAATTCGATTTCATTTTGGACATCATCAATCCTAATCGATGATGGAGTTAGGGTTTTGTCCTCTTATCAATCTTATCATTTTGCGATCAATTTGTCATCGATCGTTGTCATTTTCAATCTTGTCATCTGGCGATTGATTTGTCATCGATCGTTGTCATTCGATTTGTCATCGATCATTGTCCTCTTTTCAATCTTATCATCTTGTGATCGAGTTGTCATCAATCGTGGTCATTTTCAATCTTGTCATTTTGGCGATCGATTTGTCATCGATCGTAGTCCTTCTCAATCATGTCAATTTGGATCAATTAGTCATTGTTCCTCGTCAATTGGCGCATTTATCAATCAAATCACTTATCAACATTGGTCCTTTGTCAGTCAGAATCATGATCAAATCGAATCGATATCAATTATCTTTTGTCAAGACCTAATTGTCGTTCTTGCATTTCTAATTCATCTTCTAAGGTTTTATGATTTATTCATTTAATCTTGTTTGGCATTTTTCTTCTAGGTTAAATAATTTATTTATTTATCCCAAGTCTTCTTGTCACAATTAAATATTTATTTAATTGGCTAATTAATTCCACCTCTTCTTGTGAATTAATTAATGAATGAAAAATTGTTAATTAATTCACTTATTTTTCTAATTTCATCAATTTACTAATTTCTCCTAATTCCTAATTTTCAAATTTTCATCAATTTTCTAATTTCCTAATTTCTAATTCATCTAATTTTCAATTTTCTCCTATATTTCTCCTAATTTCATGGGAATGACATAGCAAATTTGTCATAATTTGTCATAATTGTCAATCAATCAATTTTGACATAGCAATTTGTCATAATTATCAATCAATCAATTTTGCATAGAAAGTGTCAATTTTGTCATAATTTGTCATATTTGTCATTCTTGATTTGAAATTTCCTTTCAAATCTCTTCATGCTAATCTTGTCTTTTCTCCAATTTATCTATAAATTGGATGAATTTCTTCAATCCCAATTAATCACTTTTTCGAACCCGATCCCTGAATCAATCACGCTTCTAGTATTCTTACGCTACCGTCTTGTCAATCTTGCTTTCACATTATGCTTATGCACTTGAAGGTAAGATCCACAAAACAAAGAAATTTAAAGGAGAAAGAAGGACAATGGAGAATCATGGAGGAGACATTCGCATTTGTGATGGTTTGCATTTGAATTGAATGTTTTATTTCCATATCTCTATTGAATGTTTGTAGGTTTTGTTATCATTGCAATTTAGTTTTCGTGATTGAACTAGTTTAAATTTCTACTTGCTTTGATGATTTCTCGATTCCTATCTACATTAATGTACTGCTCAAAATAGTATCTTCATATGCTGGATTCAGTACTGGTTAAGCTCTGATTTGCCTTCTTCAAACCTTCCTTCAATCTTGAATGATGTCTACGTGTATAGCTCTACTTATATTGGCATATACCTTATTACAATCCTTTTTCCAATCCTATATCAATCTCATAAATGAGATCTTACATTTATACCATAACCTAAGACCAAATGAGTAGATCAGATCACTAAAAGATATTATAATAAAATCAATTACAAATGAATCAATATGCGATACATGATGTCAGCTCAATACATTTACAATAACAATAAATCATCTTCATGACAGGTCATGCAGATCTGGAATAGATATGCTTGTTGGTCCATAACCTTGACCTATTTTCCGATAACAACAAATATGCAAACCCGATTAGACCAATGAATAAATCACCAAAACAAAGTGTCCAAATAATGTCTTCCACATAACCAAGTAATCTCCAAGTCATTCCAAGTGTCGGTGAACCAGATATCGGTGACTGTGCATAAGTCACTGAACATGCCGATGAACATAACCAGAGATCTCCAAGTGCTGATAAGTGTTGACAAGTGTTGACATCAATGACAAAACCATATCAACATATCCAAAATACCAACAAAAAGATAGTGTTAGGGACCACTTGGTTAAGGGTTTTACTATAATGCCCTATTAGAAGCAATACCCTATTAGGAGTAACCTCAGTAGAGGATTTGAAATCCAAGCTAATGGACCACCTGGTTAGAGGATTTAGATAACCTAAGCTTGTTAGAGCTTACCCAGTTAGGGGATTCGACTATTGTAATTTTTAGAGAACAACAAAGGTTTGTTGGTTTGTTTGAATAGCACTACACTTGCTTGTTCAGATCCTTTTCACTCTCCTATATGCCTTTACACATACTTTAGATACATCATCTGGTTCGGCAACCAATCACTCTTACATTCAACCAAAATTACCAACACTACAACAAAACAACTCATCGACCTCATAAACAAAGCAATAGGTCGGTAACACATCACAAACCAAATTATCTCATAGAGATTACAAACAAATTGGTTCAAGTATGACCGTTGGATTACATAGTAATTAATGCACATCATTCAAGACAACCTTGATCGCTTCTTGATCACCACTTCATTGAACTCTGTAACTCATCATGCGGTTTCCATTACATGCAATGATCTTTCTCATTCCCAAGACAAAAATCGTTATCTCTCCACACCAAAAACCATTTGAAACTCTTCTCATACATCATGTATATGTGTCAAAATTATGATCGCTCATCATTTGATCATAAACCAATACAACCGATTCACCTAACTTCATTGGTTAGGGTTTAGCATATCAACAGGTAGGGTTTACGGGTTGATCTCACTTCTTCTCAAGTAATACCAGTTTCCTTCACAATCTCTCTTACCGGTTACAATTCCCTTCACTATCTCTTCCTACCGGTTTCAAAACAATCTTATTACAACATCATTACCAGTATAATTGACATCAATGACAACATAAAAGTTCATCAATGCAAACTTTATGTAAATGCCAACATGGTTTACATTTTTGGCCTAAGCTGACTTGGTTGATCATTGGATTGTGATTTTATGTTACAAGATTATTTTATTATCTTGTTAGTAGTCGGCCTAATTGTTTAGGTCCCGGGTTGGTATAAATATGATGTAAGATCTCTTTGTAGATCATAGGTGAAAGATATAGGTTTATCTATGGGAAAATAATGTTGTAATCATATGCAAAAGGTTTGGTCGATCATAGGTGATCTAATTGGGATTGTAAGAGAGGTTTATGGCTTCCGGTATTGAGCTTAACCGAAACTGTACTCAGGCATAGGAGATGCTATACTTGTAGTTCACTCTTCTTTTTGGATTGTAGTCTGATGTTTTTGTAGTTAGTGAGGCTCCTTTTTATGATGAGAAGTGCACTCTAGGTTGTTGGCCTTTCTGCATGAGCAAGCCCCTCATATTGTAATCACATACTTACTGTAGAAGTATTATCTAACTGTGGGTAGGCTTCCCACCGTGGTTTTTCCATTTACCGGGATTTCCATGTACAAATCTTAGTGTTATGTGTTATGGATGGATGGTAACTGTTATGTTATTTATGATTATTTTTAATTGCTTTATTAGTTATTCTAATATTTGGTTTATGCATTCCGGTATTAAGTTTATGTGTTCTGGTAATAAGGATTTGAATGCTTAAAGTTCTATAATCCGGTGACAACTGATTTACCCCCCCCCCCCCCCCACCCCCTCTCATTTGCCCTCTGGTTATTTGAGTTGTCTAACAATTGGTATCAGAGCTTGGTCCTCTCTACATAAGCTTGACTGCTTGAGGAAGATCCAATGGCATCTAGCAATTCAAGTTCATCAAATACATCTATAGTTGTTTTGCGGAGAGAAATTCCTAGGCTTGATGGAGCAAATTACAGGGTATGGAAGATTCCTATGGAGACTCATCTAAGATGTATTGGAAAGGAGATTTGGCAGATCATAGAGAATGGTGCTACATCATTTAATCCATCTAGCAATCCTCCTCTGACAGGTCTAGATAAAGAGATTGAGAATGATTGTAGAGCTAGACAAGGCCTTTTGTGTGCACTTTATGATCAGCTAATAATGTGAGTAACTAACAAATCAACTACAAAGGATACATGGGACAAATTGGATACTCTGAATGAAGGTGACCCTATTGTTTAAATTTCTAAACTTGATGGTTACTGGGTGATGTAGGAGCATCCCTAGTTCACAACAATCTTGCTTGAGACCTATTCTGGTGATCTACCGAAACACATTCCAAAGCTTTTGGAGCCTTGGATGTTGATCTCGATGTTTCTTGGTGTATGGACGACCTTCTACATTTCACCCTTTGGATTTTTTAGAGGAATATCTTGGCGGAGGCCAACCTTGTTCATTTTGCACATTAGGTCTTGTTCTTCAGGTTTTGATCCCTTTTTGGCCAACTGGATCCTTTGGATCAATAAATATATGTAATCATACTTTAGAATGTAAAAAAATCAAAGAACTAAGAAGTATTAAATAGATAGACTGTGCCTAGAAGATAGATCTTTTGTTTTAAGGTCCTGATGTGACCTATTCTATCAGGCCCATGTGTCGGTATGGTTGTAACCTGGTTGTTACGGTTGGATGTAATCAAATTTCATGCAATATAACTATCTATTCTACATTTACTCCATCATATCTGTATGTTTTTTTTTTATGTTTACACTTGCTAACCAGCTGGGACTAATCTCCTTGAGGTCCCTCCTCATTGGTGACTGCTTCAAGTGGTATCAGAGTGAATTTTTGTTTCAGAGGTTGCGTGTCCTAAATTTTTGTTGTAGAGTGGTGGATTGCAGATCCGACCTGCAATTGCAGAGGACTAGCATGGATCAGTGGTGTGAAGAGGAACTAGGAATGGTGGAGCATGTGGGAATGCAGACCCTATTGTAATGGAGATGTTGCAAGGATTAGCAGCTTGGTTAGAAGCTGTGGAGATAGCCCAGAGAAGAGGCCGACATATTGAGGATGTGAGTGAAGATGAAGGAGAAGAAGCCCTGATAGAACAAGTGAACCTACCAATAGTTGATCCAGAGGAGGAAATTTTTTTATGGGTTTTGAGTAGGGTGAACACTAAACCTAATTTTACCCCACCAGAATATGATGGGAAGTTAGATTCTGATGAATTAATGGATTGGATCTCGGAAATGGAGAATTATTTTGATTTTGAATACAGTACAGAAGAGAGGAAGGTGAAATATGCCTATACCCAGTTGAAAGGTCATCCATCTCTTTGGTGGGAACACTTGCAAGTTGATAGGAAAAGAAGAGGTAAAGAGAAGATTAAGACATGGGATAGGATGATTGCTAAGTTAAAATCAAAATTTGTCCCAATGAATTATCAAGTAGATTTGTTCTGGAAGTTGTAGAACTTGAGACAGAAGGAATCTAGTGTGAAGGAGTACATCGAAGTATTTTACAAATTGAACATCAGATCTGGACATGTTGATGATTAAGTTAAACAAATTGTAAGATATTTGAGTGGATTGCAGATGTCTATACAAGATGAACTTAGTATGATCAAATTGGAGAGTGTTGAAGAGACTTACCAGTATGTAATAAAGGTTGAAGAGAAATTAAACAAAAGACATGAGTAGAGACAGAGAGGTAGAGCTGGAAGGTTTACTAGAGGAAGATTTCAAGGAGGAAGAGGATATACCAAAGATTTCAAAGATGATAGAAATTTCTATTGAAGGAGAGAACCAGATGGTTACTAGAATGAGAACTTTGGAAGACAAGACAAAAGGGCATGCAAAGGAACCTACTTTAAATATAGAGGAGAAGGATGCCATGCATTTGAATATAAGAAGACAAAGGTTACTTGAAGAGAAGAAGTGGTGGAAGAGAACCCCACCGGATCAAACAATAAGCCTGTTATCACTATTTAGAAAATTGGGTATTCTTGTCCCATAGTTGGCTAAAAATCTGCAAAAATGTGTTTGGCATGGCCTTGTTGCCTCTGTGTTTCTTGGGTCAAAGAGGGTTTAAGGTTTTTGAAAAGATTTAACCCTTCCTATGTTTGAAAACCCTTGTGTTCTTTTTCTGCGTTACTTTTTCTACTTCAGTGGAAGGGTCGCTCTATCATGAAAGTGTCCCTCTCTTCAAGTTTTCCCTAGGCGGTCTTTTAAATTTTTTTAATTTTATGCCTTTGCCTATGTATTGTTTTAATCTTTGATGGGCTTCTTAACTATCGTGCAAGCCAAGATTCATCCTACGGAGTGCATTGGTTTGCTGGGAGAAGATGCCCATGGTTTATCGTATGCAAAGCAACAAAAAGGGTAAGCGGGCCCAGCCAAAGGATTGTTCGTCAGCTACAAAGAATGCATCTTGTATTGGATCTAACAGCTCGCATTACTTCTCTAGCCCAAGATGCTTGTGACTTACCATCTGCAAAATAGCAAAAAAGTTGGTGGGTCCCAAAGGCAAGCGGTTCCTTTGGTTAAAGGACAATTAGCTCAGAAAAGGTCAACAACTAGCATTGATTCATAGTCGAAAGATGTCCATGTGTTACCTTTCATGAAGTAGTGAAAGGAAGGTGTGGCCCGTTACTAATGCAGAGTGACCAGGGAAAAAAAATGCAGTGCAAGTTTCTGAGATCCAACGATTGTCATTGCTTCGCGAAAGAAAAGTGTGGGGTTTTTAAACTCTGCGAAATGGTGAAACAATGAAACAGGGAAATACTCAGAAGGCTTGTGATCCGTTGGAGCTTGTTTTTCAATTTGATTTGCGAATTCAATTCTAAGGTGATGGTCGAAGCATGAGGGATTTATTTCTCAATTCAATGCCAAGTTGTCGTATTTAGGACCACATGAATTGAATATTGGCACCATTTCAACAAGTTTGTTGCAGAGGAGTTAGTGTACAGCGAGTTTCTTCAGGCTAATAACCAGGTTTTTTGTGTTTTTCTTGCTAGTTGTAGTCTAAAAATTGGTGTTACTGTGTGAATTGCTTCGTTAGAGTTTTGTTTAACTCTCAATTGGTAAAATTGTATTAACGGGATGGCGCCAAGAAGGGATTTCACAGGGAAGGTAAATTACCAAGATAGGAACATATGTGATGACTTCCTGGAACAACTAACCATGTCTACCAATGCTATGGCCAAAGCTAAAGAATTGGTACAAAAAAGCATCATTTAAAAATTGGAGACAGTCTATATGATAAAGGCAATTGGTTAAGGGATCCACAGATAGGGATGTCAGGTTTAGGACTTTTCAAGGTAGGTTTTGGTCAGAGACATTCCCTTGCCCCATTAAATAGTATATGGGAATTGGATGTGGGAAAGGTCATAGTCCCAGGCATCTTCATGGATGTAGATTTGTTGACCCTGACTGCACAAAATTATGTCCCTATAACCAAATGTATCAGAAATATAAAAGGAGCAGCTTTAATTGAGATCAATGATGATGAGTTCAAGAAGGTTTTCAAGCTTAGTGAACTGTCCAATTATCTAGAGCCTATCAACTTTGAGACACTTTCACAAGTCTACAATGTGCAAAGGGATCACCTTAGGAGTGTCCCAATGAAAGAGTTTTTTGTCAAGATATGAGGGTTAACTGTTGTAGGCCCCAATACCATGGAACCTTTCTCCCTGAACTTGTTTACTCTAAGGACTAAGGGCATGTATTGGTCACTTTGTCATATTTTTGGAGAAGATGTTGAGAAAAACATGCCAACCCATTATATGCTGATGATAGCACAGATTCTAAACCCCTCTCATGCAGTAACATTTGACTATGCGCCTTACCTCACTAATGCAATTCATGAAGGGCTAATAGGCATAAAAAATGGTAAGGTGGATAGGCCTTTTGGATGGTACTCCCTCCTCATGCATATGTTCTTATTTAAAGGTGTTGATTATTTTGGTAGTGAAATGGAACTAATAAAGAAAAACATGGTGAAGAGATGCCAGTGCAATTATGGAGCACCATTCTGTCCTGGGATAGAGAAGATGCCATTTACCTAAAGTTTGATAGATGCTTTGCATCTAAAATAAAGATTCTCTTGTGTGCAGAAAACCCTAGGATCCCAAAGGCTCTTTTGGAGTTCCTCATGCCTGAAGAGTTTGCTGAAGGTATTAAACTTGTTCATAATTGGGGTGATATTTATTTGTACTCTATTTCTACAGTTTTCAGAGTTTATGGTTTCAGAGGCACTCCATATTTATTGCCTTACCAAGTCCCATTGAAGATAGGGATCGCAGAAATCTTAAGGCAAATTGGAGGTGTGCAAGAGGCAGAGCTGACAAATAGGGGTAAAGGGACTATTTTCCCAACTATTACTATGTCACATCATTTTGTGATCACCAAAGGTGGCTGGAAGTGTTTTGAAGAATTGTTTAAACCATATAGGTTGTCTACTGCAGTTTCAAGATTTGCAGACCCTGAAGATTTTTGCAATGGCATGTTTAGAAAGAGAGCAGTATGCAAAGGTAGGTTGCACCAATTTCATTTTCCTGAGGATCTAATTAGGAATGAATTCAATTTGGATGAGAAAGAATTGAGGAAAGAGAAGTGGGTGGAATACAAAAGAGCTCTTGATTTCATTCATCAATTTGATAGTAGTTATGACCCTCTTTCTAGTTTTAATCCCTTTGAGGAAAAAATCAAATTCTTAATTCTTTATTTTGAAGACCTCATGCAAACTTTGAAGGAAAAGAGGGAGGCTATAATGAGAAATGATCTTGATAGGGTTAGATTGGTTCTTTCTAAGCCTTCCTTTGCTAAGGCCATCCCACTATGTGATTATGTAATGCACAAGAAATCAAAATACAGTGTGATGATACCAGTGACTGGTGACCCTTCTACTTCAAGAGGGAAAAGAGAAATTGGAGATGTCATTGACATCCAAGACTCCCCTAAAAGGCAAAGAGTGGGGAAGGAAGTGCAAACTAATGAGCCTCTGTATAGTCCATCTCAATCCCCTATCCACATAGGAGATGAGCAGGCGGTGGCTGAATAGTTGTAACAGTTAGGGAGTCTCGGGGAGATTGCCTACACATATGAGGAAACACAAGAGGGGATGCCAGAAGAGCCACCTAGTGCTGAGATGAAATTGACTAAAGGTGAGTTCAAAGGTAAAGAGCTAGACCCAACTGTCAAGCAAGTCAGTGAGGAGTTTTTGGCTGATAGTAACTTTGTTACAACAGGGGCCTTCATGCAATTTGTATTGAAACAAAACATTGAACAATTTAAGGCAAGATGTGAAATAAGGAAGAATGAGCAGCCTTACAAAGATGTAACTCTGGTGGAGGAAGAGGTAAAACAAGAAATTATTGAAGAATTCAAGGCCATTACTCCTTAAAAGGGAAGAGAGATGGTATCAAAGGCTAGTGTTTTAATCCTCCCTGAGTGGGATATAGCTGATGCTTTGGTACTTGAAGCGATTAGGAAAGAAGCTAAGTCTATGGAAGGAGTGACATTCAGCAAAGATAATATTTCTTTAGTCATGTGGTCATTAAAAAAGGATGAAAATAGAAGAAGGAAAGATGCCTCAGATTCTAGTTTCCTAGGAGGTATGATTTCTGAAAAGAGTCCAAGGTACAAGGGTGGTAGAAGCTACTAGCACAGTTTTAGAAACTACAAAATTCAATGTAGCAGTGGCAGAAAAAGAGGCAAAGGAGAAATCTAATCTCCAATTGAAATTGGAAACAATCTTGAAGGCTTATAATGAGGCCAAAGAAGGAATAGCTAATCAAGATAGCATCATTGCTAGACTTCAGAGTCAATTGGTAGGACAACACCATCAAGGTGAGTCCTCTACTTTAATGATAGCTTCTTCACTAGCAAGACCTCCACCTATAAGTCCTATCATAGAATATCCCCCTTCTCCTATGCCTTCTAGTTTCCAACCAGCTGAAACTATTCATCTTGAGTTGGAAAAGTTGAAACAGGCTCAAGCCCTGTTTGCAAGTAAATATGAGGAAAAGGTAAAGGCTACAATTTTGAAATTTTCTGATTTAGTTAGGGCCTCTGTCATACATATTTCTCTGAAGAGGATTCTGAATATTTTGAGTGAATTAAGAGAAGATGAGACAAGTTTGGAATCGGTTCTAAATAAGTGGATGCCTAGGGGAAAGGAGCTAGAGATTATGTGTTCATCTCATGCAGATGCAGAGGCAAATGACAGTCTCAGATCCACTTGTGAATTCATAAAAGAAATGAATATACTCTCAAAAGAAAGGGTAGGTGTGAAGAGAAAAGCCCAGTTATATAGGAAAGAATATTCTAATCACAAGTATGAGTTTTTTCCAGAGGGTTTTGTTGGTCCGACTCAGTTAAAAGAGGAGAAAGTATGGCTGGAAGAGTTGGACCACAACTTGTCCCAAAGGGTAAATGAAATCATCAACACTAATGACACGTTCTTATTTGTCAAGACAATTGAGGAAATTGAAAAGGTAAAGTCACATTATGGTTTGATAGAAACAAAGATTGGGCAATTAAGGGTCACTTGGAAAAGGCTAGAAGGAATGAAGAAGAAAATTGTTAGCTTTTCTTGGCTGAATGATGATGTGTTCCAGGAATGGAAGGACAAATATGCCGGACAACAAGAAGAAGTTCTAGAATAGTTAGAAGATGTTGCAATAGGACAACAAGCTGAAGAGGCCCTTGATATTGAAAAGGACTTGTAACTGTTTCTTGGAGGACATTGCAATTTGTAACAAATTTTTCTTAGGAATGTCTGAAGCTTGTATGCATACATAGTGTTATAAATGGATATTAGGACTAATGAAAAAGGGATCACAAGAATTTTGTAAAGAAACTTTGCAAAAATATATCTGGGTTTTTCTAGCTATCACAGAGAATACATTGAATCATGTAAGATTAATTTTCAAAATGAATATAACGATGCAGATCAACACTTTTCAGGCCTAAATCTGTATTGTCGTCTGGTGTGCATTCGTTAATTTACTGGTTTCATTTGAATAATATAGGGTTATTTGATTGAACATGAATTGCAAGGCAATCATATGGATATGTTTCTGGCTTTTCTTTTCAAGGGAGAGGAATTAAATATGCTTGAAATATCTCTATCAGTAAATCAATTGTTTGCTTACTTTGAATTTGATGAACGGTTTTAGTTTTTAGAGGATAAAACTCATATGTATGTCAGGCATGTGTGGAGTTAGTTAAGGCCAAGGTGGTGAAATGTATGGGATTATTTAGTTTTGTAATTCTAACTTGATTTGGGTGACTTTGTAGCCCGAAATAAGGCACTGGTATTCAGTTGTGGGATTCTTCTTACCTTTCTTGAAGATCAATACAGAAAATGGACACAAGTTTTGTTTTAATGTTTCAGTTTCATTGAGGTGATGAAATCCATGGGTTTTTTGACATTGGTTTACTATGGATCTCAATTTTAAAGTGTGAAAATATTCACAGAAGGTATACCCACCTGAACTTTGGATAATTTCAAAGTGTAGAAGGTTTGAAAACCTTGTTATATGTTATTTTTGAGTTCTATTTCTCTGATCTCTTCATATGCAAACATAGTTACATGATTTTTACCAGAAAGATAGAAGGGAAATCAAAATTTGAGAACAACAAAACCAAAAGAGGGAGAATTATTGATGATGAGGAGAGCTTTGTGTTATACCGAAGGAGATGAAGAACCCTTGCAGAGGAAGAACCTATTCAAGACTAGATGTAAGGTATTCGGTAAGTGTTGTAAAGTTTTTATTGATAGTGGTAGTTCAGATAATCTTGTTTCACAAGAGATTGTGAATAAGTAGAAATTGGAGAGATTGAAACACCCTAAGCCTTATCAGATAGCATGGATTCAAGATGAACATAAGTTGTTAGTAAGTGAACAATGTTTAGTAAAATTGAAAATTGGGAATTATCATGATGAAGTTTTGTGTGATATTATGCCTATGGATATTTGTCATATTTTGTTGGGAAGACCTTGGTAGTTTGATAGATAGGCAATACATGATTGGAGGAAGAATACATACACTATTGTGGCTAATGGGATGAAGCAAACCTTGTTACCTTTGGAGGAACCTTTGAAGAGTGAAGTCTGTACAAATGCCAGAATCTGTTTAGTAGATGGAAGAAGATTTATGGATGGACTGAGACATGAGAATGTGTGTTTTGCCTTAAATCCTAAGAAGACTGAGAGACCGAAACCAGAAGGAGATCATGTAATAGAGATAAGAGATTTTCTGACAGAGTATGAGGACATCATTTCAAATAATGTACCTGATGGATTGCCACCTATTAGACGTATTAGTCATTGCATGGACTTGGTTCCCGGAGCTAGTTTTCCTAACAAAGTTGCACATCGGTTGACACTGACAAAGAATGAAGAACTGAATACACAAGTGTAGGAGCTATTGGAGAGGTTTGATTAGGGAAAGTTTGAGCCCTTGTGTAGTACTAGCAGTATTAGCACCTAATAAGAATGGAGAATGGAGGATGTGTATCAATTCAAGAGCAATAAACAATATCATAGTGAAATACCAGTTTCCTTTGCCTAGGATGGATGACATAATGGACTGCTTGAGTGGAGAAAAATACTTTACAATGATAGATTTGGATAGTGGATATCATCAGATCAAGATTAGAGAAGGTATGAGTGAAAGATAGCATATAAGATAAATGAAGGATTATATGAATGGTTGGTGATGCCTTTTGGATTGACTAATGCACAAAGTACTTTCATGAGGCTAATGAATGAGGTATTGAAGAAATTCTTGGGTAAGTTTGTTATTGTGTATTTGGATGACATTCTTATTTTTCAATAAGACAAAAGAGGATCATTTGTTGCAGTTAAGACAAGTTTTACAAAGGTTGAGAGAAGAAAAGTTACTGATCAATATTAAGAAGTGTACTTTCATGAAGGATGAGTTAGTCTATTTAGGCTTTGTGATATCTAAGGATGGTCTGAGGATGGACCCTAAGAAAGTGAAAGCCATTGTTGAGTGGCCTACACTGGAAAGAATTGGAGAGGTAAGATCATTTCATGGATTGGCTAGTGTTTACCAGAAGTTTATCATAAATTTCAGTTCACTTTATAACCCTATGACTGAGACCATGAGGGGAGATCGGAAGGAATTCAAGTGGACCACTAGAGCAAACAAAATTTTTCAATTATTGAAAAAGAAAGTGACTAAGTATCCTGTGTTGGCTTTATCGGATTTCAATAAGGTATTTCAAGTGGATTGCAATGCAAGTGGAATAGCAATAGGAGCCATTTTGAGTCAAGAAGGGAGAGCATATTTTAGTGAGAAATTGAATGATCCTTGGAAGATATTCAGTGTATGATCAAGAATTTTATGCCTTAGTTCAAGCCTTGAAGAAATAGAGACATTACTTGTTGGCTAAGGAGTTTGTGTTGTATACAAATCATCAAGCTTTGTAGTATTTTAATAGTGAGAGTAAGTTGAATCAAAGACATATGAGATGGGTAGAGTTTTTGCAGAGTTACACCTTTGTGTTGAAGCATAGGAGTGGGAAATCTAACAAAGTTGTTGATGCATTGAGTACAAGAAGGAATTTTTTGATAGAGATGAGAGTGATAGTATTAGGTTTTGAAGATTTGAAGAGCTTGTATGATGAAGACACGGATTTTGCAGAACCTTTGAAAGCATGTAGAGAACCGGTTATGATTGATAGAAGCAAATGGTTGGATTATTTCATTCAGGATGGGATGTTATTCAAGGGAGTTTAGTTATGCATACCTAAGAGTTCCATGAGGGAGAATATAATCAAAGAGAAACATAGTGGAGGTTTAGCTAGACATTTTGGCATTGATAAAACAGTTCCATTGGTGAGTGAGCAGTACTTTTGGCCCCAGATTCATAAAGATGTTAAGAGATATGTGCAAAGTTGTGGAGTTTGTCAAGTTGCAAAAATGTAGTAGTTAGAATATGGGATTGTATAAACCTTTGAGAGTACCGGTAAGACCTTGGGAGGATATAAGCATGCATTTTGTACTTGGACTACCTAAGACACCAAGAGGGAATGATTCTATATTTGTGGTAGTGGATAGATTTTCAAAGATGGCTCATTTCATACCTTGTAAGAAGACATCAGATGCATTTCATGTAGCAGAACTATTTTTCAAAGAAGTGGAAAGATTACATGGATTACCTAAGAGCATAGTTCCAGATAGAGACACTAAGTTTGTTGGTTATTTTTGGAGAACACTTTGGAAGAAGATGAAGACAAATTTCAACTTCAGTTCTACTTTTCATCCACAAACTGATGGACAGACAGAAGTAGTTAACCAGAGTTTGGGAAACCTATTGAGATGTTTAGTGGGAGATAAAATGGGAAGTTGGGATTTGATCCTTGCACAAGAAGAGTTTGCCTATAAAAATTCAGCGAATAGAAGTACCGAAAAAACACCATTTGAGATTGTTACTAGAGTGTATCCTAGAAGAATAGAAAAATTGAGAGACATTAGTAGTGAAGACCAAAAGAGTTCAGAAGCAAAAGAATTTACAGATCACATGGCAGCATTGCATATTCAGGTTAGACAACATTTGGAAGACATGAATAGAAAATATAAGGAGAAGGCGGATGAAAAGAGGAGACATAAGAAATTTGAAGTTGGCGATGAAGTGATGGTATATTTGAGAAAAGAGAGATTCCCGGTTGGAACTTATAATAAGTTGAAAATGAAGAAGTTTGCACCCTGTAAGATCTTGAGGAAGTTTAGTTCTGGAAATGCATATGAAATGGAGCTATTAGATAATCTAAGTATTTCACCATATTAAACATTATAGATCTTCATGAGTACCATGACCCAAAATTCAGTGAGGAAAGTGTTGCAGGCCTTGAGAAACAATTACCCCAGAAGGAACTAGATTAGATTGAAGAGATTTTGGACAGTAGGATTGGGTGTAGTACCCAGAATAGTCAGTACAAAGAATATCTTGTGAAGTGGAAGAGCAGACCAGTTGAAGATTCATCGTGGATTTCTCAAGAAGAGGTAGACCACCTTGGTTTCCCTCTGACCCTAGGAAAGTGAGAGGCTCAATTTTTCATTAACCCTGGATGTCTAATGCAAGAGCATCCTCGGTTCACAACAATCTTGCATCAACCAAAAAAACATTTTCCTTTTTGTTTGTAGTTTAAGTTTTCCTTTCTATGTGTCCCGGTTTTGGCTCACCAGATCCTGTGGAGTTGGATTCTACTTGAATACTTGATCATATTTATTTCTTTCAAACCACATCTCTTTTGGATCACTTTCCAGCAAGATAGGGCTTTCGGTTTTCATGACAATTTCTTGTTACGGGTTCCTTGGTTATTGGTTACCTAAGACCTATTTTGGTGATCTACTGGAACCCATTCCAAAGCTTGTGGAGCCCTAGATGTTGATCTTGATGTTTCTTGGCATGTGGCCAACCTTCTACATTTCACCCTTTGAATTTTTTGAAGGAATCTCTTGGTAGAGGCCGACCTTGTTCAATTTGCATGTTAAGTCTTCTTCTTTGGGTTTTGATCCCTTTTGGGCCGACTAGATCCTTTGGATCGATATATATATAATCATACTTTGGAATGTAAATAAATTAGAGAACTAAGAAGTATCAGATAGATAGACTTGTTGGCATTTTGATGATGTTTGTACTTAGTTGTGATTGTCATTAATGGACACGCACTTATTTGTTGTATGAGTTATTATCAACCGGTAGTATGTGATGTATTGTTCAAACCAATATTATATGCCAATGTATGCATAGTCTTTGTTTGTAGAAGACTATCGGTGTTTGCAGAAGGAGCTTACTAGTCAAAGTAGTATGAGGACCTCAAGCGGTATGAGGACCCCAAGCGGTATGAGGACCCTGAGCGACAACCAATCTTTTTAAGATCGGAACACTATATTCCAGTTTACTAGTCTTTGTTTGTAAATCAGTAATTAGTATACTTTGTTTTGTTAACCGAAAAACTTGTAAAGTGTGATGAGTTATCGTCCACCGACATCGATGTGGTGATTCTGTGTCTAGATGCATTGTACCTAGGAAATTGTAATCTAATCTCATTGGACCGACATGAAATCAGATTCCTATATGAGGACATCATGTCTAGGGTTTTGAGTATGTTGTGTAAGAAGCTTAGGTCTTTGCAAAAAGTATCTTGAGATAGAGATTGAATGTGCGAAGGATAGAAGACTGAAGTAATGTTGCAATGCATTAAGAGAGAGCAATAAAGGATCTAACTAATCATTTTGTGCTACTTTGTAGATCACTTACTTGTTGATTACTAATCCTTCGACAAGTTAGAAACCCTTAACCGGGTAGGCTCAGTTAAGCCTATTCTAAATCCTCTAACAAGGTGGTTCACAGTTGTGGATCTGAAATTCTTTAACAGGGTAGTCTTTAACAGGACTTATCTCCTAACAGAGATCAGGATTCCTAACAGGATTTGTTCTAATGAAGAACATTGTAAGGCCTTAACCGATCTGGTTGCTATTCTGCAGATAGTAGACTTGTGAGTTTTACTCACCGTGGTTTTTCCCATTTGGGTTTCCACATTAAAATATCTTGCATTATGGTGATTGTGTTATTGTGGGTGAGCACTTTATTTTCTATTTGGCTTGTTTTTGTATTAACTGGCTTGCTGTTTAAAGGGCTATACCGGTCTGCAGTAAAATTGCTTAAGTGTTTGGTAAGGTTTTTGGGTATACTAATTCACTCCCCCTCTTAGTATTCATCAATTGGTATCAGAGCCAACCTTTCTTTAAGTCTAACCACTTGAAAGGAGATATTGGGGAATACAACATGAGGGAACTCACTCACCATCTGGCTGAATCTGAGAGAGCCTATGATGAACTTAAGGTCAAGTATAAAACCTCTTTAGCCAAAAGAAGAGAACTTAATGAGCAAATGCTGGAAATTACTAAAAACAACTCTTTTGATGAAGAAGACATGGATGCCCTAGTCAAAGAAGTGGATAAATTGAATGAGTCCAAAACTAACTTGAGGAGGTAGTTGAAGCACTAACCATTAGGATGAGTCAGGAACTGGAAAACCAATGAAAAGCTGAGGATCTGGTGAAGGACAAGGAGCATGAGATCTTTAAGTTGAATCAAGGAATTGGTACCATTATCACTTATCTGCAAGAGCGTAAGGAAGAGAAAGAAGAAATGCAAGCAGAACTCAATGCAGCCATTTCTCATAATGAAACCATAATGAAGACAAATGAAGCTCTTTCCAAAGAACTTGTTGAGACGAAGGAGATACTTGCAAACTTCAACCGGAGCTCTACAAAATTGGACCAATAGATGGAATCAATGAAGTCATCAAGGGATACCACTGGACTTGGTTTCTCTGCATATGAGGAAGGTGAATCCTTTGGAACCAAGATTGATGCACCAAAAGAGAAACCGGTACCTAAGAACAACAGCAAAAGAAAAGGTAAGTCAAAGTTCAAACTTGTATGCTTTAACTGTCATAAGGAAGGACATACTACCAATGTATGTAGGAGAGAGACTTGTAATAATTTCCCTTACATAAAAAATAATGTGTATGACCACAAGGCTATAACTGGTAGATTTAATGGTCATTGTTATGCATGCAACTAGTTTGGGCATAGATCTTTTGAGTGCAGGTCAGTTATGAACAACCCTAGAGGGTATGCACTGAGATCAAAAGGAATTTTCCAAGAACCTCTTATGAACTAGAACTCAAATAGGTATAGAACCTATAACCACTGGTCAAATGGTTATGGAGTGACAAACAATTGGAGTGCAACCTATGTGATTTGTCATGGTAGTGGTCACACTGCTGCAACATGTAGGAGAAAGAATGGAAATGTGAACATCGGACAATTTAGAGCATCTGGTATGGTATGCTATCATTGTCAAAAACCAGGACATCTTGCCAGATCATGTAGACTGAGATAGAATCTATCAAAAGACAAAATGGTCGACTGAGAAGGTAAAGGAAAGGTTGATGTTGAAACCGCTCGGGTAGATATGAATAAAATTTGGAAAAAGAAATCTGAAGTGAAGCCACAAGATGTACCAATTTCTGCACCCAGTGTGGAGACCCCTGAATCGGCAAATTAATCTTCAAAAATATTAAGGGGGAACATATCGGTAACAATGTTTTGGACGCCTGAAGTATATTGGTAAAGTGCTTTTATCGGTATTGGTTACCTTTAGACCAACAAAAGAAATGAAGTGGTAAAAGTTAAAATTAGGGTTTGTACCCTATCTATGATGCATTTATTATGGTAGGTAGGATCATGTATAAAGGTGACTCTTGTAGTCATTTTTACTTACCTATTTTTGAAGAAGAATTTTTCTAACTTGAGCAATGCATCAAAAGCGATCAATCTTGCATTCAAAGAAATTCAGAAAGAAATCTTATGTAAGACCCAGCAATCATTTCAAGCTATCCAGAGTGGAGGTCAGAGTGGTAAAGCAAGCTTTTGGAGAAGTATATTATGCTCTACATAGGCGAACCCTAGTTCAGAGTGAAAAGGTATTTTTCATTGAATCACTATTATCATTCAGAATTATTTAGACATGGCTTCTCCATCCAAAGTCGCTTCTAGTTCTTCCGCACCTGAGGAGTCATCCAAATCTCTTAGAAAGAAGTTGAATTACAATTCCCTATCCCAAATTCTAGCTGGACTCATTATTGAAGGGGATGTTTCTGGTTATATTGATTGCAGACTGGAAGACCTAGGGTCTCTAGTGATTCACTCCCAGTTGAGTTTGTTCTGTGGAGAAGATAAGAAGATTAAACTAGAGTATAACGTGATCGAGAAGAAGATTTTCCACAATGCAGCATATTTTCTTGAGGAATTCAAAGAAGATCATATAAGAATTATTCTTAGTAGGTTTCATGGTGACAAGATGTATCTTGAGCGAACCCATGGTATCACACCAGAGGCAATCCATGTCGTGACCAGTTTCTGCAATATTGGAGAAGTCCATGTTCTTCATAAGATCATAAAAGCCAAAGTGGAAAAGCTCACTAGTTTTGTGAGCAACAAGCGGGAAATGACTGTTTAAACCATAAGAGATGACTTGGTGAAGTATGCGTGCATGGTGATCGGGTATAGAGTATTTTATGCTAGTAGGATGAATTTTGTTTCTACAGCTACAGTGCATGTCTCTTATCGAATGATCAAGGTAGATGTAGAGTACAACTTGTGTACCTACATGCAAAAACAACTCATGGAGAATTTGAAATCCATCAAAGAGGACAAGACACTATGGTTCAAGTTTGGTCAACTACTTGTTGGGTTGTTTTTCTACTTTCAAGGGTATTTTCTAGGAGTTGGTGATGTTCAATGGTCAAGTGACCTACTGGTTACAAGAAAAATCAAGGAGAGTCTGCAAGCAGTGGGGTATACTTATTTGAAGACTCTGAACATGTATTTTAATTAGTTCAGATTGAAGATGAACCAAAGAACAAGGCTATCGGGTGACCTAGTTAAGAAATATGAAGATTATATTTGTTTCACGATCCAAGTTGATCATTATATAATGGAAGGTGTTGAGCCAAGAAAAGAGGAAGTTGAGCCTATAGGATATGAAGTGGTGAATGATATACTCATTAGGTATGCCTCTACCCTACTTACTTCACCACTTGATCCAAAGAAGAAGAGGACTAATACCTACTCTGAAAGGGTTAATCCTACTGAAGTACTGAAGCAAAAGAAGAAGAAAGTTGTGCCATTAGCATCAGCACCGGTTATAGTTGTTGCCAGTCCAAAAGTGACCAAGAGGTAACCAACCAAGAAGAAACTGGAGGCTATTCCACCAAAGGTATTCGAGAGGAAGAGGAAAACCAAGAACAGAGCACAGGATTCAGAAGACACCGAATTGGAAGATGAGGCAATTGGGTAAGAAGACCAAGCTAACTGGTAAATATACACATTGCTTCTTACAAGCCTATCACACATTATCAAAGGACTATAAAGAATGTTATAAGGAAAATTCTTGATGATCTTAATGATACTGAAAAGAAGGAGGTACAACAAGAACTCATTAAGTATTTATGTGATAATGATCGGTCTCCAACCGATATTAAACTTATAGTTTCTAATTATTTGTATGATTCTTTGGACAATAAATAGAAAATTGTCATTGAAAAGGAGAAAGCAATTAGGGAGCAAATTTTTGCTCAATATTTTCCATATGCTTCCAACTCTGAATTATTTGAGATTCTTGATCAATAAAAAGGCACATTTTTCATGAGAAAGAGAAGACTTCAATTACTTGGAGGTAAAATCTCTGAAGTAGAAAAGAACACTCATCCGTGGGCTCAAGAAGTTGTCCAGACAAAAAAAGGAATCTGAAGCAAATCTATAGGCTGAGCAAGTGATTGACCTATCAAAGTCAAAACTGGATGAAGCGTTCAATGATCAGGGAGAAAGAGCAGCTGAGCAAAATGATCCTATCGATGTGGATGCATTAGATGCTGGAGGCACTCAACCGGAGGATACTACACTAGATATTCAAGAATCACCTATTGAGAATGTTGAGAAGGAGAAAGTGGAGAACAAAAAATAAGAGAAGGAGAAAGCAGAGAAGGAGAAAGTGGAGAAGGAGAAAGCGGAAAAGGAGAAAGTGGAAAAAGAGGAGAAAGAGAAGGCTGACAAGGAGGCCAAGGAGAAAGAAGAGAAAGAGAAGAAGAAACAAGAAGAGATCAAAGCAAAGGAAGGAGGATAGACTTTCAATATTCCCAAGGCAACCAGAGATCAAATTCAAGCTAAACAGGTTGATGCCATCGATCATAGTGAATTGACTCTTGCCTGTCTTACCAAATCTATAGATGAAAATGAGCTACTTAGAAGTATTTAACTTGGTAAAGAAGTATTGTAGGAACTAAGAAAGAAGAAAGAAAAAGATGGTATTCAATTTTTTGTTGATACTCTTTCAAATTTAGTCCCTGATACTAATCTTTCTGGTACCGATTCCTCACTGGCTCAATTGAAGCTTTTATGCACAATAGTGGGTGATCAAGTGCAATCATTGGAAGATGTTGCCTAGGCTAATGTAGAGAAAAAAGCATGAAAAGGAACTAAAATTTGCATTGGTGAAGCAAATTGATGAAGATAGAACCAAGTTGATCCATCAGACATATGATATCAGTCTGGCAATGGCTGAAGGACATAAACTTTTGAGCAAATTCTGCCAGCCCGATCTATTTTGTGATGATGCTATGAAGAAGAAAGGTCAACTCCAATTGGAATTAAAGTAGTATATGTAGACCTTCAAAGTGCCATATGATTCCTTCACAGTGTATGGGTAGATTGTACAAACTCACGAGAAATAGATTTCCAAGATTGATTCAGAGATCTGCAAGCGGATTCAAAATCTGTAGGAGCTTCAATTTCTTTTGTTACCTAAGTTGCAAATTCTTTAGAAGTGATTTCTGAACATGGAAGCCATTATTGTCACTCAAGAATTTAGCACTATGAATTTCATGGAGGAGTTAGCACTCCAGATGAAGACTAAGAGTGAAATTGTTGCCTCACTCCCAGATACTTCGTCTATAGACATGCAGGAATTTCTGAAAGACTTTAAATTCATTTTTGAGAAGTTTTACTCATTATTGTCATAAACATATACTATGTTTTCATGTTATGCAATATGATTTTGGTAAATCTCTACAACATGTTTGCATTACTTTGTCATTGTTGGCAAAGGGGGGGTGGTATTGAATGAAAATTTTATGCAAATGGAAGTAGTCACATGCTTGTAATTTTGGCAAAGGGAGTAGTGTATATGCTTAGGGGGAGTAATTTTGATTATGACATCATTTTTGTTTTGTAAGCACTTAGATGTCAAATTTCTTAAGTGTTGCCATCAATGCCAAAGGGGGAGATTGTTGGTATTTTGATGATATTTGTACTTAGTTGTGATTTTCATTGATGGACACACACCTATTTGTTGTATGAGTTATTCTCAACCAGTAGTATGTGATGTACTGTTCAAACTAGTATTATATGCCAATTTATGCATAGTCTTTATTTGTAGAAGACTATTGGTGTTTGCAGATGGAGCTTACCGGTCAAAGCGGTACGAGGACCGCAAGCAACAACCAATCTTTTTAAGATCGAAACACTATGTTCCAGTTTACCAGTCTTTGTTTGTAAACTGATAATCGGTATACTCTGTTTTGTTAACCGGAAAACTTGTAAAGTGTGATGAGTTATCATCGACCGACACTGATGCGGTGATTCAGTTTCATGTTACAATTGTGTCTAGATGCATTATACTTAGGAAATTGTAATCTAATCTCATTGGACCGACATGAAATCAGATTCCTATATGAGGACATCATATCTAGGGTTTTGAGTGTGTTGTGTAAGAAGATTAGGTCTTTGCAAAAAGTATCTTGCAACAGAGATTTAATGTACGAAGGACAGACGACTGAAATAATGTTGCAATGCATTAACAAAGAGTAATCAAGGATATAACTAAGAATTTTGTGCTACTTTGTAGATCACTTACTTGTTGATTACTAATATCTTAGACAAGTCAGAAACCCTTAACTGGGTAGGCTCAGTTAATCATGTTCTAAATCCTCTAACAAGGTGGTTCACAGTTGTGGATCTGAAATCTTTTAATAGGTAGTCTTTAACAAAACTTATCTCCTAACAGAGATCAAGATTCCTAATAGGATCCGTTCTAGTGAAGAACATTGTAAGGCCTTAACTGGTCTGGTTGCTATTCTGCAGATAGTAGACTTGTAAGTTTTACTCACCGTGGTTTTTCCCATTTGGGTTTACACATTAAAATATCTTGTGTTATGGTGATTGTGTTATTATGGGTGAATGCTTTATTTTCTATTTGGCTTGTTTGTGTATTAACCACGTTATTTAAAGGGCTGTATTGGTCTACAGTAAAATTTCTTAAGTGTTTGGTAAGGTTATTGGGTATACTAGTTCACCCCCCCCCTCTTAGTATTCATCAAGACTATGTCTAGAAGATATATCTTTCATTTCAAGGTCCCGGTGTGACCTATTCTACTAGGCCTGTGTGTCGGTATGTTGTAACCTGGTTGTTACCGGTTGGATGTAATCAAATTTTATGCAATAAAACTATCTATTCTGCATTGCCTCCATCGTATCTATGTGTTACCGTTGTGTTTACTCTTGTTGACTAGTTTGGACTAATCTCCTTGAGGTCCCTCCTCATCAGTGACTACTTCACCAGGTGAGATATGAAAACCTGAAGATGGAAGAAGATGAAAGGATTACCTGCTTTTATGGAGAGAGTTAATGAGATTGTTTTGGGAATTCAATGTTGTGGTGGATCTATGAGTGAAGATGAAATAGTTTCTAAAGTACTAAGAGCTTTGCCATCATCTTATAAGATGAAGGCTACTGGAATTAATGAGGCGAGAACTAGGGAAAACACCTCTATTAGTAGGGATACCTTAATTGGGAAGTTATCTGCTTTTGAACTTGAGGAATTTGGATCTTCTGGTGCTATGAAATTTGAACCTATTTTTCATGCATCTACATCATCTATCGGCAAGAGTGATTGGAAAGCTTTATATGCAAAGGAACTAGAGGATATGAAGAAAGAAGATGAAGAGTTTGAGAAAATTCAATCCTTATTTTCTAGAAGAGCACCTAAAGGACCGGTAGGAAGTAAGTATGAAGGAAAATCACCTTTTAAATGCTTTGCATGTAATAAGATAGGTCATTTTGCATCTAGATGTCCTAAAAGGAATTCAAGATTTGAAGAAAGAGATATAAGATCTTTTAGGCCTAACCATGATTATCAAAACAAATATAAGTACAAGAAAAACAAAGACAAATCATGCTACTATGCGGATGAGGAAGGTGTGACTGATTCTAATGATGAAATGGCATAAGATTTAGCTAGTGGATCTAGCAATGGAAAGGAATGGGTATTTTTGGCTATCAAGGAAGATGATCTGGTACCTAAAGAGAAGGCCCTTGCTGCTAAAATTGAAGACAAGGATGAATGGGTAATTGGCAGTGGATGTTCACATCATATGACTGGAGATAAAAGGAAGTTCTTATCTATGCAAGAATTTGATGGTGGTCTGGTTAGATTTGGAGATGACAAAGCATGTATGATCAAGGGAAAAGGAACAATATCATTGGATGGTAAGCATAATATTGATAATGTTGATTATGTTGAAGGTTTAAGGCATAATATTTTGAGTCTAGGACAATTGGTGGATAAGGGATTTCAGTTATAGTTCAAGGATGGAAAATGCAAGATTATCAACAAATCTGGATTGGAAATTGCAATCGGTACATAGGCTAAAGGTAATATCTTTCATTTGAACTCCGTTGAGAAGACATGTTTGATTGCACAAATTGATGAGAGTTGGCTATCACATAAGAAGTTGTGTCATGTGAGTTTTGATTGCATTGTGAAGATCAATTCTACTAAATTAGTTAGAGATATACCTAAGATTGTAAAGCCCTATAATTTGGTATGTAAGGAATGTCAAATGGGAAAGAAAGTCAAAACTTATTTTAAGAGTATACAAGACATATCTATTGATTTTCTTGATATTATTCATACTGATTTGAGTGGTCCTGCTAGAATCAAAAGTTTTCAGGGTGATAGATATTTCATGCTAATCATTGATGATTATTCTAGAATGATGTGGGTTACTTTTCGAAGGGAGAAGTCTAAAGAATTTGCAAAGTTTAAAATATTTAAAACTAAAGCTGAGATAGAGATAGGATTGAAGATTAAATGTTTAAGGTCAGAACAAGGTGGATAATTCACATCCAGTGAATTTAATAGCTATTGTGAAAAGAATGGGATAAGGAGATAGTTGTCTACACCCTAGACACCTCAGTAGGATGGAGTTGTGGAAAGGAAGAACATAACTATCTTGGATGAAACTAGAACTATGATGATGGAAGCTAATACGCCCCATATCTATTGGAGAGAAGTTGTAAGCATGGTGGTATACACATTCAACAAAGTTCATATCAAAGGAGATACTAGTAAGACACCTTATGAGTTATGGTTTGGTCATAAATCGATAGTTAAGTATTTCAAAATCTTTGGTAGTAAATGCTATATCAAAAGAGATGACTCCATTGGAAAGTTTTATCCTAGATGTGATGAAGGAATATTTCTTGGTTATTCTAATGAAAGAAAAGCATATAGATGTTATAACAAAAGATTGTAGAGAATTGTGGAGAGAACAAATGTCAAAGTGGATGAGAAGAACATAAGTCAAATCAGAACCTATGAGACATAATCGATAGTGAAAATGATCATAACTAAACTAGTAGCACCTACATCAGAACACAATGTTGAATTAGTTACTCCGGCAGTATCAGAAAATTCAATAGTAATTGAAGAACGGGACAGAGGAACAGATAATCAGAAGACTCCTAAGTATGTAAGGTTGAATCATTAAGAAGATTAGATCATTGGAGATAAAAGCAAAGGATTTATGACAAGAAGAAGTTTGGCAGTTGGTGAGGTATGTTTTATTTCTCAAGTTGAACTGGCATCAGTAATTGAAGCTTGTAAAGATTAAAGTTGGATGAAAGCTATGGAAGAACAATTGGATCAGATAGAAAAGAATAACACATGTACTTTAGTTCCCCGACCTAAAAGTAAGAATGTTATTAGAACTAAATGAGTTTTTAGAAATAAATTGACTGAGGATGGACAATTTGTGAGGGATAAAGCTAGATTGGTTTGTAAAGGATATTCTCAAAAGGAAGGAATTGATTATGGTGAAACCTTTGCACACATAGCTAGGATTGAAGTTGTGAGATTATTTCTTGCTTATGTTGCACATAAGAACTACAAGGTTTATCAGATGGACGTTAAGTGTGCATTTCTAAATGGAGATCTTGAAGAGAAAGTTTATATTGAGAAACCTGATGGATTTTCATTTTCAAATGACAAAAATATGGTTTGTAGGTTAAAGAAAGCTTTATATAGATTGAAACAAGCCCCTAGAGCTTGGTATGCAAGACTGGATAAATATCTTTTGAAGCTTGATTTCACTAAAGGTAATGCTGATAGTAATATATATTATAAGATCACTGATGATGACATATTGATTATTGAGGTCTTTGTTGATGATATCATTTTTAGAGGTGAAGATAAGTTTTGTATGGAATTCTCTAACAATATGAAGAATGAATTTGAGATGTATATGATTGGGGAGATGAGATTTTTCTTAGGTTTGCAGATTACTCACACTAATAAAGGTATTTTCATCTATCAAACTAAGTATGCTAGAGAGTCATTGAAGAAATTTGGTATGGAAAATTGTAAACTGGTTAGTACTTCGATGGTTACAAGTGAGAAATTGACAAAGAATGATGCATCTACACTAGTAAATCCTACTAGATACAAGTCTATGATTGGAGGTTTGTTATATTTGACTCAGACTAGACCGGATATAATAAATGCAGTTCATATTGTATCAAGATATCAGAGTGGTCCTAGAGAAAATCATGAGAGTGTGGTGAAAAAGGTTTTTCAAGTATTTGTAGGGAACAACTAAGTATGTTTTGTGGTATCCTAAAAATGATGACTTTATAATATATGCATATACAAATGCAAATTGGGATGGAGATGTTGATGACAGAAAGAGCACATATAGTGGAGATTTCTTTCTTGTAAAGAAACTTGTTTCATGGATCAACAAGAAGCAGTCATGCACTTCTTTATCTACTACCGAAGCTAAGTATGTTGTTGCTACTACTAACTATACACAAGTTATATGGATGAAGCAAATGTTGAAGGATATAAAGGTTGATTGTAATGAACTGGTAGTTATTTACTGTGATAACTCTGCTGCTATTGATATATCAAATAATTCGGCATTTCATTATAAGACAAAACACATATCTATCAGGTATAAATTTTTAAAGGAGAAGGTGGAAGCAAATGAAGTTAGACTAGTTTATGTGAACATTAAAGAGAAAATTGTAGACATTTTCACTAAACCTTTGCCTAAAGAATCATTTGAGTACTTCAGAGATAGATTAGGGGTTTCTACCCCTCTGGTAGAGACCTGAGTGATGTTGATTGGCATCAGTCTAGTAACTATTATTAGAGCTACTATTTATTCCTGATTGATGTGGTGGTACTACTACTCAGGGGGAGTAATTAGCTATAAGATTCAGAGGATTTGTGATTTTTCTTTGATGTTTATGTCAGATATTTGGCATTGATGTCAAAGGGGGAGAGATATATGTGAAAAACAAAGCTTAACAGAAAATCAGTCAAAGGGCGAGTTTGGTTTAGAACTTCATTGCTATATCATTTTGTGGGAGATTGTTCGTTGTCTTTCATTGGGGGAGACTTGTTTGGTATTTCTTATCACTTGGATGTTTTTCACATCTAGTGTTGCCATCAATGTCAAAGGGGGAGAATGTTGGAAATTTGGAGAAATTGATTATGTGTTGCATTGATGTTTTGTCATTTATGGCAACACTGATTGTTTTGGTTGTTTATCGATTTTCGGTTGGTTCTGATATAGTGGTTGGTTTATGATATTGATCTGGTATGATCCGGTTTTCTTTGGTTTGGGGAATTGGTTTAGATCTATCATTCCTATTATTTAGATGTGTATCATGATCAGTTGGTTCAGGATTGGTTCTAGTAAGCCTTTTGGTCATTGGTAAGGGTTTTACCAGCAGATCTTTGTTGAAGATCTTTTGATGCATGTGATAAGTGGTGTTGGTGTGGCTTCTAGATAGCTTTCAAGATGTTGTTGATTCATCGATGGTGTTGGATTTGGTTCTTGGCAACCTATTTTGGGTCTGGTATTATCTAGGTTATGGACCGGTTTATGTAACGTGTTGGAGGATGTTTCTGATGCATTACCAGCAGGATTTAATGATTGGTTTACATTGTTTTCAGCCTATGACGACTTGGTTGATCATTGGATTGTGGGTTTATGTTATGAACTTATTGTATTATCTTTTTGGTGGCCAACCTAATTGTTTAGGTCCCGGGTTGGTATAAATATGATGTAAGATCTCTTTGTAGATCATAGGTCAACGATATAGGTTTATTTGTGTGCGAATAATGTTGGAATCATATGCAGAGGTTTTGGTCGATCATAGGTGATTGAATTGGGTTTGCAAGAGATTTTTAAGGCCTCTAATATTGAGCTTAACCAAAATTGTACTCAGGCATAGGAGATGTTATACTTGCAATTCACTCTTCTTTCTAGATTGTAGTCTGATGTTTTTGTAGTCAATGAGGCTCTTTTTTGTTATGAGCAGTGTGCTCTAGGAAATTGGCCTTCCTGCATGTGCAAGCCCCTCATATTGTAATCACATACTTACTACAAAAGTATTATCTAATTATGGGTAGGCTTCCCACCATGGTTTTTCCCTTTATCGAGGTTTCCACGTACAAATCTTGGTGTTATGTGTTATGGATGGATGGTAACTGTTATGTGATTTATGATTATGTTTAATTTCTTTATCAGTCATTTCCATATTTGGTTTATGCATTTTGGTATTAAGTTTATTTGTTTCAGTAATAAGAATTTGAATACTTAAAGTTCTATAATTCGGTGACAACTGATTCACCCCCCTCTCAGTTGTCCTCTGGTTATTTGAGTTGTCTAATAGTAGCTCCAAGTTCATGTTGGTGAAGTGAACACTTCACATAGGCTCCTGCTCCATCATGGTCTCCTTTTCCATGTCCACTCTCAAAAAAGTTCCACAATAACTCTAGACCACGTTTAGCATGTCGTTGTGACAACCAATTGAATGCTTTTGCAGTTTTAAATTGTCCTATGAAGTTACAATCAAATATAATATTTATTAGTTTAGAAAACTTAATTATACAAGATAATTAAAAGACTTAAGTAAAACCTAATTATGCTTACAAACATATCCATCAGACCAAATCCAATGTTGTGAAGCACTTATTTGACGATGTATGATATTTTCAAAAAAAATCTCAAAACAATGTGCTACATAATTCCTATCATGACAAGTATCATCACTGATATAAAAATGAACTTCCTTAATGATTTTTGTGTTCATCTTCATCAGATTCTAGACTATCCACATAAAACTCTACATGTCTATACAAAACTTGTATAAAAATTGCAACCTACTGAAAATGATAGTATTGACTTTGAATCTCTTAATGAGAACTGAACGTATAGTTCTCAGAGAAGTCTACTATGGAAATAATACAACCTAGAGGAAAGCAATGTTTTGAGATACAAAACTATTTTTCTTTCCATCTTGCACCATGACAATGTAGGATATGTGGATATATCATGTTCTGAAATCTACACATGAACTCTTTGTAAGGCAATTCGCTCTCTTTTAACACAATTTTTTTCGATTCAACTCTTGACTTTGTCTGGTATTTTTCATATTCAAATATTTTCCATGTAACTTGCACTGAAAGATCAACATTGTTAATTTGTACAAACTTCTTCAAATATCCATAGTCAGCACATGTATTTTTTATACATTGTACATTGTATTCATCTGAACCTTCTAATCTGTCATATAAAATAGACTTCACAAACTATGTTGTACTTGCAGGGATGAGTACATTTGGATTACTTTCTCTCATTGCCTTTCTATATGACTGGAGATGCAACTCAAATTCAACGCGATTTTGACAACAAGTTCCATGTACCTCATCGATACACACAAAACATGGTTGCAATCCCTAAAACATTCTTTGACATATCTTGACATCCATAAATTCTTATTTGAATGCTTCAAACAGCTCGCTCTGTGTTGTGCCTATAAACTGTTTTCGATGTACAATTTTTGTACCATCTTCATCTCTAATCTGTATAGTGTCTCTTCTATTTGAAGAAACATGAGAGTGACTGGTCCAGTATTCAATAACAAGTCTTCTTACATCTTCAGCAATTCTATCTTTTTGAGGAACCCTACAAATATTGACCCAATTCTTTTCAATATTCTCATCCAACCTATTTCTTTTCCTAATATATCTCTGGACAATTATTCTAGACACATTCAATAACTGAGAAATTCCTTGAGTTTGTCTTCTCTGTGATAATTTTTTACAAGAAATCATAGTCATTAATTCTCTTTATGCAACACTTAAATCAGCAGTTCGACTTGTGCTCTCGATAAATTTCAGAGTTTCTTGCAAATTTTCAACCACTATCTGATTTACTGATCCCTTTGATAATTTATTCTTGTTATCAACACCCAACAACTCCAAAACGGGGGTCATTTCTTTTCTCCTATAAAATTTTGCAAATGATTGTGCTCTTCCAATTAGAGATTTATCTTGAAAATATTCGTCCCAATTTTTTTTGGAGTGTAATTTTAATGTACTTTCTGGTACCATATCTTCAACTGAAATCTCATCGAAATGAGTGTCTTCATCCATCCCAATCAAATTGGCCATACCAAAGAAATTTTTTTGGATTGACCTAGACCAATTACTTCTCTTTCTTGAATCGGGACCACTTCATCATCAATGGGAACTTGTTCTTGAGTAGGTGTTGTATCCCTTTTTATTGTCTCTTTTATTCGATCTACTTCCATAATCTAGTCCTTTTATTACCCATTGGACAAACTACTATTGAGAAGCAATTTGAATGAGCAAACCCCTAAATATGCATGCCCACATGCACATATATGTCAAGTCAATTGGACCTAGCTTTAAATATAAATATACACATATACACAGTATATACACACATACATGCAAATACAGAAACATACATGCAGATACATACATGAAGACACACATACATACATACACATATACACAAACATACACATACACATACACATATACATAGATGCACATACACACATACATACATATACATATACAAAGTATATACACAAACATAAACATACACATACATACACATATACATACATACATAGTATATACACATGCATACAGATGCACATACACATACACACATACATACACACATAAATACACACACATACACATACATAGACACATACACACACATACATACTATAGAGCCCCACCCCAATCAAGCTCTGGTTAACTTAGTTGAGCATGGTTGACCGTATTATTAAATGCTATGATTCAATAGGATGGGCTATGATAGATAGGTAGATTAGTGGGAAAAGTAATTGAACCAAGTTATGGTATCATTTTACCTTGTGGTGCATATTGTGATGCATTATGGACATAGATTTTATATGATCTAGTGTTTGGATAACATTGATATGATTATGTCATTTACTTTGATTTGCAGTACTTTATTTTGATGCTTGAAATTATGGATGCATGCTCTATAAACGATTTAATTCCATGTTTATGATGATGATGCCATTTGGTAGATTGTTGTATGTGGATGTTATTAGATAATTAGATACTTGATTTTTATAATTGAAATTTTATGCGATGTCTGAATTGTATTCTTTTTGATAATATTATATGTGATTTTTGGAATTACTAATGTGCAAGTGAGATGTGTAGGAAAATTATTCCATGTGACCATGGAAACTATTTGGAGAATCAAGCCTAGGCCTATGTGCGATTGTGAAGCCAGGGGTTGTCTATTTGGAGCGACAACACCCCATTTATAAATGTGTTTTAAATTTGTAAATGTTATGCTTGGATGTATGTTTAATTTGGAAATTGTTTAATTTATAAATTCCAAAAAAAGGGGACATTTGCCATGTGTGATTTAGTGATGTTTAATTCTTTTTGTACTATCACTTGACACGTGTTGTAGGATGAGTTGGCATTTTCATGTCTCTTTTGAGGAAATTTATTTTACCAATTCTTATATTTTCAATTATCCTAAAATGGTCCCAAGTAAACCTTGGACAGGGAGCCATTAGAAAGGTCAACTCAGGGTTGACCCGTAGGTAAACTTTGGGTAGACTTTTAGGGGGTTAAATTTACTCCTAGGGTCAAGTTAGGGGCATTTTTAGTGGGCCATATGATGTACCTATGGATGAAGGTCAAATTTAGCCATGTGTCCACTCCCTAGGGCCTATTTAACCTCCCCAAAAATTGAGTTTCTTAAGTTGGTCGAATTTCATCTTTAGAAGAGTCTTCCTAGGTTAGATAACCCTCCTCATGAGTGGCATTGCTCTTCCCCATTCCTTTTACCCAAAGTATTGGGAAGACCAACCAATGAACATCCTTCACCCTTTCTAAGGGGGCTTGAAAGAGTGATGAGTGTCTTCATAGGGAATAGTTTGGGAGGGAGAAGTTTGATCACCCACTCTCCATTTTGGAGACTTAGAACTTTTGAGGAATTTTTGCAAGTTTTTGGGAGGATTTTGGCTAAGTTTTGAAGGAGAAAAGTTGTGGATTTGGGCAGCTCTCCTACAACTTCTTTCACCCCTTTTTGGCAGATTTAAGGTTGGTTGAACTCCTATCTCTTGTATGATGTTTTTTTAAAAAAAAAATTGTGGTTGTAATTGTTTTCCATTGCTGTTGTTTTTTTTATATGTGTAGGAAGATGTAGAGTTCTTCCTTATGTGTTTTGGTTGAGTTTTTATGTTTTTGTTTTGGGAGTTTTCAAGGCCAAACTCACCCTTGGGAGGGTAGAGTGGCCTTGGGTTGAAGGGCTATTTGAAAGCCTATGAGTGAGAGGCTCTCTTTGGAAGAGAGTGATTCTCAAGGGATTTTATGACCCTTGCTACATTATGATTTGTTTATGCAATGGGGGTCATAAGGGGATTTTTGTTGGCTTGTATACCTTGGGGGACATAAGGGATTATAGGGAAAAGTTTGGAACTTGTAGATGTGTACTTTATTTGCAGCCTTGTTATGGCATTATGTTCTCTATTTGCAGAATTCTCCTCGAAGCACATAGTCCACCATCACCCCACTTGAAAAATCACATATGTGATGTTGTTTAGTCTTGGGTTGGAAGTGTCTTTTGTTGTTATGAATTTTCTGCTTGTATGTGTTTGAATGTATGTTTCCTGTCTAACCTTGATTCTCCTAGCTCGGGGGTGGCTTCTAGTAAGCCTAGGTCGGGAGGTGAGCCTCCATGGTCACAACCTTCAAGTTTTATTGCAAGTTTTTCTTGGGAAAAGATTGGAAAGGAAGGTTTGGAATGATCCTATTATTGTATTTAGTTGCAGAAAATAAAAAGATTTCCTATTGTATTTGGTTGTAGAAAAGAAAGAAAAAATTCCTATTGTATTTTAGTTCCAAAAAAAAAAAAAAGAGTTTTCTTATTGTATTTAAATTGCAGAAAAGAAAATGTATTATTTGACTAAGTTTTATCAGGTAATAAAATGTATTTTATTTGAAGTATATTTCCCTACAAAGTGAAGAATGCATTGCTGAAGTTATCTTTTAAATGTTATGCAGTTATAGAAAAAGATTAAGTATGAAAGTTATAGTTGTTCTTTTTAATCTTACATTGCATTTTGTTGTTATTATTTAATGAATTCTAGAAAGATATAAATTGCAGCTGTAAATAAATTAACTTCTGCTAATTTTTCTATTCTGTAAATGCATATTAAGTAGAAAAAAAAAGTAACCAAACCTAGATAATGATAACACATTAGATATTGCAGTTTATTGTATTAAATGTCTTTATGAAAATGATAGTTGTGTTAGGCCCAATATGGAATTCTAATGTACTGAGAGGGGAGGGGTGAATCAGTACTTCAAAACATTTCTTCAACAATATCTTTACTGTTATGCATAAACCGAATAGTGCAATAACATAATATAAACCTAAAACAAATAGATAGCAATCATACATGATTCACTCCATAACACATATATTTTTATTACGCAGAAACTCTTGGTTAGAGAGAAAAACTGCGGTGGGGATGGCACCCACAACTTCACTACTGCAATAATAAAGAGTGCTCGGTTAGAGCTACATGTTTAGCTATTTCTGATAGCTACCCTATTAGGAGCAACAAGATCTATTAGATCTACCTTGCTAAAGGATTTTACAACACTTCATCTAAATGTTGCACCTAGTTAGAGGCTTTACAATTTATAGACTTGATTAGAGTCTTTTACCCTGTTAAAGGTTTCTCTTACAACTTCAAAATATTATAATAAAATCATTACAAATATCTGCAACTTTACATCTGGAATGTTATAGCAGATTCTATGTGCTCAGAATAGATTACCTTGCTTATAGCATACCTCGGTAACCCATATAGTAACTCGGTAAACCCTTCTATTTACTCTGTTCTTCGACTGTTCTCTGAAAACCTTCTCAGTGACCTCTGTGTCTCTATAACAATCTTCTTACACTCATGCACACACACCTTTAACTCTTAACTCATGCTATATAAATAGATCTCTTATGACGGTGATCCAATTCATTGCTTTGATCTTACAAACACAATTTATTGAATGAATAATTATGCAAAATATTTCATTGGTTAGATAACCTTAAAATCATACACAATCTTTAAGTGCAATTTCTAATGTGATAACAGTTAGATGTGCCTCGATCTTGTAACACATTTTCATATGCTTGTCCAGGTTCAATGAATCTAGTAACACGTTTCACTCAGTGTAAATCAATGCGGTGTGTCATCTTTGTTGCTCAGTAGACATGTAAAGATACTCGGTAGACAGCTCGGTGTATATTGCGTTCTGTGACTGCTTTCTTCTATAACCGACTAGACTGTACATACCGACTGAATATTTCGGTAATAGATAACCAACTAGAGTATATAGTATAACTTTGACATAAAACTAATGGCAATCTGATAAGTAGTAACAATCTCCCCTTTTGACATTAGTTGAGATGTTTGACAAAAACTACTTTCAAAGTTATAACTCAATAATCTATATACTTGCAAAATTTGACTATACTGACAGTATATACAATAGTCAATAATAATATATCAGATATACTCCCCTTATCGATATATTGTACATAACTCTGATTTTGCATGCTTGGTGATCTGTTCTTGTGCTTTGCTTATTGTTCTGTATACTGCTCTTGGATACTCTGCTTACACTGCTCGGTATACTCCCCTTGTATACTATACTCTGAAAACTATTGAATTAATATTGTATCACTCCCCTAGTA